>NC_139634.1:31960738-31978238 GCF_964638095.1 Poromitra crassiceps | reverse complement strand
AGGCACAGCCAATCATGCCTGTATGGATGCCTGACCAAGCCGGAGGTAACACGGGGGCGCGACCCTGCGACCCACGTGTTGGTAGGCAGGGAATCTATGACTATGAAGAAGTTAAACATAATGTTACATTTCAAAGGCTACATTTTCATCTCATGAAGCCTTAAGTACTTTTGAATATGCTAATCTTCTCTTTTGATTGTACTGAATCACACACATCGGAGAAAGCGATTACAAACGTGCCCGTGATTTATGAATAAGCAGCATCCCACTTGAGTTCAGAGTTGCCAGATTGGGCAGTTTTCTGCCAATTGGGCTGTTTTGGGTTGCATTGTGCAGGGAGAAAATAGAGTCGCTTGATTCCATAGACCTGCAGTTGCTTGGGCAGCTGTATCTGGCAACACTGCCTTGAGTTATGAACCATAAAGTGAAATGAGGGAGGAAAGGTAGGGGGGTGGCGGGGGAGTAGGAAAGGTGTGTGCAAAAGTGAGCGCCGTTTAGGAAATTAACGCCTCCCCTGATGAATGGCATGAATGTGAGGGCCTGATGGAAGACTCAGAGGAAACCCCAACACACACACACACACACACACACACAGGCCAGGTGCCAAGCCACATGTTAAAGCAGTTTGCCCTACGCTCACCTAACCTCTGCTCCTGTAGGACAGAGGCCTGTCAGGGTACACATGCCTATCTAATGCCCTGCTGACCCCACACTCTACACACACTTATGGACATACCGTAAGGAGTATGCAGTATGCACACACACACACACACACACACACACACACCATGCAAAGAAACGCACACACATCCATGAAGGCCCCTTGTTCTGTCATCAGAGTGATGATCTAGTGCTCTCTGAGGCTCCAGACCACAACAGAGGAGAAGCTCAGAGTCTCGGCCTCTGTTTACTGCTAACTTCTAACTGAGGTTTCACAGGCAAGAGGGTGTCTTCAACTTAGAACCAACATACTGCTATGCTCCTGGCCAGTGGCCACAGAGGAGGGGAGAGGATGGAATGCAGCCGCATAACTTTCACTAGCCAGTAGGAGGCGATATGTCGTTTGATGGGACGGTGTATACGCCGGTTTGATACGGCAACAGAAGAGCGCTTAATAAGCTGTTAAACTGCCCTTGCTTTTCACATTACTAGCACGGCGTAATTCAATTTCAGCCACAGCTGGTTTCACTTTCAACTTTACAGCTGGGCTCAGTCACGTCCCATAATCTGACCTGATAAATAACCAGCTTTTATTGAGTTTGCAGAGAAAATAGCCTCCAATGTAAACCTCCACCAGAGACTCACACAGCCAAACACAGGCCATGCTGCAGGCCATGGAAGCCAGGAATGGGCAAAGGACTGGGTGGGGGGGGGAGAGAGAGAGAGAGAGTGTGTGTGTGTGTGTGTGTGTGTGTGTGTGTACATGATCTAGATGTATGTATGAGTGTATGGCACCTATTATTCGGAGATGTTGTGTGTGTGTGTGTGTGTGTGTGAGAGTGTGTTGTGTGCCCGCGATGTAGATGTATGCACGAGAGTATGGCACCTATAATCGGAGATAACTGCCGTGTGTATGTGTGTGTGTCTGTGTGCGCGTGTCTATTATGTTAATCTAATGAAGATAGAGTATATTTACACGTCCCGACTCTCTGCCGAGCGTCTCCTATGTCAGGATGCCATTTCACATGATTGGAAACAAATGACTTCAGGGTCAAATGTCCCCTCCCTTTACTAGCTGTCAATCACTGTGGAGCAGCCCAGAGACCTCCCCCTTGGTGTTACTAGCTGTCAATCACTCTGGAGCAGCCCAGAGACCTCCCCCTTGGTGTTATTATAAAGTCGAATCAGCACCGCTTCCATGTTATTTCAGCCACCACATTCAACAGGATTATGTTGACACATTATCAACCAAATGAACAACATGGAGAACGCACAGCGTGGTTAGTCTCTGACAGGCTGGTAAAAGGTCACCTGAACAGTTGTTTTCACCCAGCTTTGGAGAGCTGAAAAATGCTTTAACGAGAAGGAAGATTGGTTTTGATGGTTTTCAATAAGGCCTTAGCACTTAAATAGCATGATGCAGGTTAGACACCACTTTGCATTAATATTTGAGACTTTTATGTAGCAATTAGGATTGTCTTTTGTTTATTGGGGGTATTTTCCTAAGAATCTTGAGTCCTAACTGTACTGTATTTATTTATTTTATTTTTTTGACCTGCACCACGATCTTTAAAGCAAGATCCGTATGATATGAACAAAGTTTTATAAACTTATTTGGTCAAATAAGTTAGCCTATGTAGGATATTTGTCGGATTGTGAGATTAGAATCCATTGATACATTGTTTCGACATGCAATTTATCACTGTTTTAGTTTGCTTTGGAAAGAAAACGTGTGTGTGTGTGTGTGTGTGTGTGTGTGTGTGTGTGTGTGACACGCACACACACACACACACACACACACACAAAAAGGAAGTCCTAATGCAAAGCAGGTCTTCCAACGTGTTATTTGTTGCCTGCAGGACCGCACAGCAGCATTCAGAGAGCAGGCAGAAATGACAGCTGCCCTGATCTTATCCCATCTAGCTTTTGTTTGCATTTCTATCGCTTGTAGAGCAGCAGGTGCACAGTTCTGCCTGCTGGCCTGGTATGAAAGCAATTTGTCTAATTGAAAGATCAGGAATTAGTTGGGAGTTGAAAATGGCCGTCCTCCATCGCCAAACATGGAAATGACAGACGGTATCAAATAGCCGGGCCAGATTACGCCCGTCTGCAGACAAAGAGCGCGCTGTTTGATAGCAGCACACCTGACCGCTCGGTGAAACACTGGCCCCATCCCCGCTCTGAGTTCCTCAATTAACTCCTTCCTGCTATTTCCACGTCCAGCGCGCATTAGCTCACTGCCATGCTCGGGCCATGACAAGTAAATTGCCGTTAGTTGGTTATGACCGTTTGTCGGGAAACTGGCCATTTCCCCCCGCTTGGCCTAAACCGCTGCTTCTAGCGCTGCGAGCGTGGAGCCGGGAGGGAGGGAGGGGGGAAAGGGAGGGAGGGATGATGGTGCCGGGTTTGAGTCTGAGCTGAAGGCAGGAATTATCACATCAGCGGCTGAGCGGGCGTGCCCCCTTTGGTATATGGAGAAAAAACACTGCATTATATGTTGGCCTACAGTAGTGAGAGATTTTCATATGGCACCAACTGCATATTGGAATTTAAATCTGTTTTTAAAGGGTTAGGGTTAGCGAGTTCAAAGACAAAATAGAGGGTTTTTTCTAAACACCTTAGACCCGTCTTAGAGTAAAACAAAAGGTCTTCAGACAGCGTTTTTGATGTCCTGTTGATCCTGGAACGATATGCAGTAATACAATGATGATGATCCCTATAATGATGACAGGGCCCATATTTAGAAGATACCGACCCTGATTCCAGTTCTGTTTCAGGCTGGGCTTGATAGGCCCGCATAGCGTAACCATTTCACCTCCATGCGTCTCTGATTAGTCCTATTATTGGTCATAAAGTAGAGCAATGGAAACTGGCTGCCTGGATCCGGGCAGCTGTGGTTGTTCCTCCTAAAAATCACAGAGAGACCTGATGAGCTCATGTTATCAGTCAGGGGCAGCCAACCCTGAAACTGGGATTCAGCTCTCTGTAAGGGCGCACACTTTTTGCACACAACAAAACACGCTTTTGTTACATTTCCATACACATTGATAATAGCAACAGCCTTTTCTCTCACAGGAGCCCCGAAGTAACCCATTTTTTTTTTTTTTTTTTAACATTATATGTCACATTCAAATCACATTCTCTGGCATAATAACAAATATATGGTGTTTTTTTTGTTTTTCTTTACTTAGAAATACACTGCATATTCATATGAATACAAATGTTTTCTGTGTTACTTTGTTTACACGTGTATGAAAAAGAACATCCTTTTTGAAGATTGTATCAACTGATTACAAATTATCAGAAATATTTTAAGGAGCACTGATGGTCAGTTTAACAATCATTCTCGCGTTCGTATTTATGTCACCACATACCTCGAGTCTGGTGCTCTTTGGCAAACCCTCTTTCAGCCTGTGAACTGGAAGTATTTAAGGTGGATGACTCAAATGGCTTTCAGTCCCATATAACGCCCTATTTCCCACCTCCATGGAGGTGGGACCGTTGGGCCTTTTGGCTCTAGTTGAGTGTGCACAGTGCTGCTCAGTTCATTTTCAGGGTCAGTCTAAGTGCTGGCAAATCCAACACAGTGTCCAGAACCGTTTTCTAATTAAATACAATAAGGTTCCCACTGTCACAGTTCTGTCTTCATCACCAACGCTACACTCCTTTTTAGTTGCTGAGCTAGTCCGGCTCATAGAGAAGCAGGCCATCTTTGTTTTCTTGTGAGTGTGCAGTAAGCTGGGGCTCGGGGCCTGCACGTGCGCTCCAGCTGTCAGAGGCAGTGGCTGGTGGTCGGGTGCCACAGAGACTGCCGCAGGAGACAGTCTGTGGTGTCTTCGGCTAGTTTGGCATGACGAGAGAGTGCTGCGAGGTGGGGGTTTAGGGGGAGGCTGTAGCGGTAGAGACAGAGGGGGCCGGCCACGTCGGGGAGATGGGGAAGGAGCGAGGAAGCGGCCCCCCGGGGGCTGAGGGGGCCGTGGAGAGGGATAAGGCACGGAGAGCTCCCCCCGGAGCCCTGGAGGCACGGGTCCCTGCAGAGGGCCGCTTTCTTCCCCTGCAGCGCCGAGAGGAGCGGGAGGTCTGTTAGGGGAGACAACGGGGGCAAGCCTCTCAGTCTGTCCATTCCCAAGGAGGAGTAGGCTCTGCCCGCCAGGGGGGAGAGGGGCGAGGCGGGGCAGGCCTTGCCATAGAAGGGGAGAGCGAGGGTGTGAAGAGCGGCGTCCTGGCAGGAGGAGAGCGAGGAGAGGGAGAACGGTTGAGGGGACGAAGAGGAGGAGAAAGGGAGGAGACTCTTCAGAGGGGAGGCGCTGCCCATCGGCGACCCTGAGCTCCCTGTGGAAAGAAGTCCAAACATCAATAAAAACAAAAAAACGCTGTCCAACCCAGAATAAAACATTGGCATTTCACGTGTCGGAAAACCAGCCAATATCAATGTAAATTTGAAACATAACGTCTACAAAATAAGTTTCTAAAACGTGGCATTTTATGTCTACAATCTCAACGTAAATTTGAAACAAAGCAGCAGTTAATTTGAAAATGTCACACCAACCTTAAATGCAAATGAAACTAGAAAAGTGTACTCAGGAGAGTGCCGATCTCTGCCAGGCACCGCTACGCCTAACCATGGCCAAACTGAAACCCAACTGCGAAGCGAACCGCTTGCCGATAACAAGGCAGTATTAAACCGCCACATTGTTTAATTGAGTTTGGCGTACGGCCAAGAGTGAATGGCACATATCGTGCTTATATCCTGTCTTACAGTAGCCTATATATCATATACAATAACGATTTAAAAGCTTGTTCGATTCAGTTAACATTGGAGAAAGGGTGGGGGGGGGGGGTAAAAAAATAAAGCAGCCCCCCCAAAAGATCAATAACATTGTAGTAGGCTATAGGATGCTATATTCAAATGTATGTTGATATATCCTGGTTTTCATTAGTGTGAAATGCCAACATTTTATTCTGGCAGTTGTGTTGCTTTATAATGGGGAGATGTACCCACCCCATGTAACAGTGGGATCACAGGGTTTTCACTTGTGGGTTTTACCAGACAAATGTGGTGGTCATGTTTCAATAACAGTTACAAAGATACAAAGAACCGCTGGATTGGATTGTTGAAACACGCATTTCAAAAGTCGCTATTTGCAAAAATCGCTATGTGTCTCTCTGGGTCTCTCCATCCTCCAGACTGTCCCTGCCCTGAATAACGTTAGCCACACATTCAGACAGCCTGGGCCGGCTGACAGTCATGCTGGGAGCCGGGGAGATTCCTGGAGGTCGCCGGTGTGAATAGCGATGCAATTTTTTTTCTGAAATGCTGTCACAAACGAACTCCACACATCCACAGCATCCACAGTCCGGAGATAACAACTTTGGTTACGTGGCAACAAAGCATCTTGGTTATGGTTAGGCATCTAAAGCCCTATAAGGTTAAGGTTTGGGTTGGGGTTAAAACCGAAAGTAACAACATCATGTGCCTCGCTCAGGATTTGAACATGCGCTCTCGCTTGCAAAATGTCGACACAAGTCCACCAATCCCACCCCTTCACCCTTAGGTGCCAGCAACATGAGTCAGTTGTAGACATGGCGTGTATAAGGTTAATATTCACGTATCTAAATGTGACATGCAATGTATTTTGGTTCAGAAATGTTCATACATATTCCTACATATCCTTCCAGAAACGTACAATCCCGACATTTTATTCTGGCGCTGTCAGTGTGAACCACAGTGTGAGGAGCACAGTACCTTGGAGCTGGATGGTGAATGGCTTGAAATCCAAACTGAGGGGACCTCTCCAGGGGTATGACTCCAGCAGTCCATCCAACACCCCCCTACACACACACACACACACACACGCACGCACACACACACACATGCATGCACACACACACACACACACACACACACACACACACACACACACATGCATGCACGCACACACATGCATGCACGCACGCAGACACACACACACCACAAAGGAATACAATATAACGGAGCCATAGCAACACTGGAGCAGGTTATTACTGTATTTAAATATTGGTTCTGAAGTGTGAAATTGTGCACCATATAGTTCAACTTCGACTGAAGGTTTTATGTGTGATCAGATTTCGGCGGTTGAACCTTACGTCTCTCCTGGGTCCTTCGCTGTCGTATGAGTCTGTATTTAGAATAAGTGTTGATGTTGTGTGTTCTGTACCTGTTCCTCCCTGGGTCTCTGAAGCCCTTGGCGAACGGGTTCCTGTCGATCTTCAGCTTGGTGATCTGGCCCGAGAGAGAGAGAGGGACAGACAGGGGTTAGAGTGACGCTGCCATGCCACTGACCTGCAAAGCTAACAACGACCTCGACTTTATGAGCTGCGTGTAGAGTGGCAGCGCTCTCCCTCGGGGACTACATCTCCCAGCAGCACCCAGGGCGGGCAGCCATGTCAAACAGGGTTCTTGGAGCAGTTTTATGGGCTGCTTTAATGGCTCTGGACTCCAGCAGTCAGGCCAGTCACAGCCCGTTACTGAGTTTCTGTAATAATACGTTTGCCGCTCGTAAAATGGCCCCTGATGAAAAGAGCTGGCAGTCCCCGGAGACGGCTCTGTTACTGAAGGAATGGAAGCCAGCGGTGGGGTCAGCTCCCCTGCACGGGTACACAGACGCTCGCCCTCTCTCTCTCTCTCTCGCCCAGCAGGCCAGCAGAGACCCAGGCCAGCACACTTTATGATTTAGTTGAGACCACAGCGAAGTGCGCCTCAACACTTTCATGATGTTGAGATTAAAATGTTTTATGCGAGGTCAAACAGGACTGCGTTGGCGACCGAATCCTCATACAAACACTGAGAATGTTGCAGTCGCTGGGTGGAGAAACCCTGAAAACACTGTGGGCCTATCTGCTTTGCGAGTGCTTCTAGTCAATCTAGTGCATACAGCATAGGGGTAAATCAAATATTTGGCTGACTTGTATAATTGGCATTACTCATTTTTCTTTGAAGAAAAACAAAAGTTGAACGGATGAGTAAAACATTCAAATAGATCTTCAGTGATTCATGAAATGTAATCCTTTCTAGATCGAATCAGTCAAAACCTTTGTTCATAATTATGTAGCAGTGCATTGGTCATACCAATTTCCAGGGTTGTTACCTCTTGATTCTGATAGGCAGTGACTGTGGGTTGTTACCTGTTGATAGGCAGTGACTGTGGGTTGTTACCTGTTGATTCTGATAGGCGGTGACTGTGGGTTGTATGTTGATTCTGATAGGCGGTGACTGTGGGTTGTTACCTGTTGATTCTGATAGGCGGTGACTGTGGGTTGTTACCTGTTGATTCTGATAGGCGGTGACTGTGGGTTGTTACCTGTTGATTCTGATAGGCGGTGACTGTGGTGAACTCAGTTTCTGGGAAGGAGCAGCTGTGCACACCCTCGGCAGGCAGCGACTGGATCTGTGACAAGTCCATTCGGGGGTCGTGTCGGATGATGTGCACACGTGGCTTGTATTTATGCATCGACTGAAGAATGATCTGAATCAACAGATAGACATTACCGTATTATTTCAGTGTTTTACAACAATGTTGGACTGGAATTCAAACATGTATTCTTCATCGAGAAGTCAGTCAAAGATATTCTAATAATACAACCTCAAAGTTCGTCTTAATTTTAAATATACCAGCACAAAAAACTTTTTTTTTGGGGGGGGGGGGAGTGAGCCCCCTCTCTCAACTGCAAGTATGTATATCCTTGCAGCATTATACAAATGTAAGTTTGAATTTCAGTTAAAATAAGAAGGATGAAAGGCATGTAATGATCTAACAAAAAGGAAAATAAATGTATAATAATGTCACAATTCACATTGCAATCTGAGGAAGATAGGGTAAATACATTGTAACAGCTCAACTATTTTAAAAGGTTGTCTAAAATAAGTGTAGGCTGATACTATTCAACAAAAATAACAAGAACATCAAATACCATTCCAATTACAATATTATTATTTATTTAGTTTTTTTATTTTATTTTTATGACTAACCATTTTGTGAAAAGTGACCGTAATTTTCAATTGATATCTCTACAAAGATGTATAACAATCAAAAATGTTTGCAGGAAGAATTTCATCTGGAAAAGCAATCTTTCTCAACACCGAGCTGATTGTTTTTCAGCTTTTGTGGCTTGTTATTTTTTCAACTTTTTTTTTTTTAACTTGGTAATTCAACTAAGGAAAAATAGTAGACTACGATGCACAGCTGAACAACTTGTGCTAATGCAGTCAATAAATGTTAGTCTATAGGAAAACTTGATATACTGTACATGCGCTTGTGTTCTGTATTGTGTAATTCAAAGTCACTTCTGTTCCTAAAGTTTCTTACATTATATAAGAACAGTTTTTGTGTGAGGGGAGAAGCTAAATAAGATAAAATAATGCAAACATCACATTAACTTTAGTCTCGCTTGCCAGACTATCTCCGTTTCGCACTGTACCATGCAGGCTACCAGCGCAGGAGAGAGTCTGGCGGGAAAAATCTCTGTTATCTTTACAACCATCCATGTACCAAGCAGGCCTGCTTTATTGCACAATCCAAATCTTCGTCAAAACTTTTTTCCAGCGTGTAGGTAGCTTGCTAGCTAGCATTGTTGTTGTTTCACAGCGGCACAGGCATTTGAGAGCGGACACGCAGGGAGCAGAAAAGGATTTCCCTTCTCTCCGACTGAAATGGTCGGAGCGAACGGCAGACCTTATCCCCACAGCCTGCTTCAGTGAGTCAGACTACATTCACTTGAACTCTTAACTAAATCATAATGCACGTCGTAAATCATATCAAATTGAGTGTCAAAGTCAGATTTAAAAAGGTCTGACTGATAATCATCACTTTTCTGTGTGAGTTTTCAAAGCAAAATGGGGCAAACAGGAGAGTTCCAAAGAGGCCAAATAGTTGGTGCTAAAATTGTAGGTGCACAACAACTCCCAGGAGGCCATTTCAAAAGACCACTGGTGCCAACACTGCTGCTTCATGCTGTCATATCTTCACAGAATATAATGTAGGCCTACTCATACACACTTACAGGACTAAATGAAAGAGTAATTGAAGTAAAAAATCCTCCCCTGTCTCCCCAGTCAACTAAACCTATTGAACCTTCACAGGAAGTTTTGGATGGCACAGTGAGAAGGATTTCCACATCCTTCACCCCTCAAACAACCGGAGGCTTTCCTTTTTTGAAGAACGCTCCAAACATCCCACTGCACACAGTTCAGGAGTTGAGTTACAGCAATCCAAGGAGGACTGAAGCCATGTGCTGAAGTCACAGGGCGGCTCTGCTCCTTCTCAGGTAACACTGTTCAATATAGCCTATGGGAGGTTCCGCACAATGTTTTACCTCTCAAAGTGCACACAAGTGTACATAATGTTAGATTTGTGCATTTAATGATTTGCTTGTGTATTGAATAGTGAGTTCAGCACAATGTTTCACCTCTCAAAGTGCACACGTGTAGCCTACACAATATTACATTTATGGGTTGATATGGCCATCAACCCACAAATGTATTGGATAGTGAGTTCCGCACATTGTTTCACCTCTCAAAGTGACACAATATTACATTTATGGGTTGAATGATTGACTTATTGAATAGTGAGTTCACCACAATGTTTCACCTCTCAAAGTGCACACAAGTGTATAATGTTACATTTCTGGGTTGTTATGGACACATATAGGCTGTGGCCATGCATAACCTATATGTAACGTTGTATTGAATAGTGAGCTCAGCACATTGTTTCACCCCTCAAAGTGCAAAACAAATATCTTCATGACTTATATTTCATGTCAAAATAGCCAGAGTAAGAGATGTAAAATAATCACAATGGCCTTGATTTAAATAGCCTATTATATAATCAAATACGCTTGTCAATAGCATTTGGGGAAAATGCAATTGAATCGAACTCTCACTCTTTTCTCTGAAAAGGTCTCACCATGCATTGTTCAGAGTAAATGAAATATGTCAAACGGATCATTCACTTACATGTCCCTTATCGTCCATCTCGTTGTTGGTTAGTTTGACTCGGTCAAAGCTGATGACCTGACGCATCCACGTCTCTCCTGCACACGGTGAGTCTGGGTGCACGTATAGCCGTGGAGAAATACACGAGTGGTCCGTGTTTCCAGCCACCATCCACTGTGAGCTGTGATACACATACCTGCGAAAACATCGCCCAGCCCAGCTGTTACTAATAGAGAATGCTGAAGAAGGAGCCTATTACCATGCCAATACATCTATAAATAAATAAATGGCGCAAAATATTTTTGCCTGGCCTGCAGGTAGGCGATCAGGTCTGTGTTTGTTCCATGATGAGGGCACCTCGTCGAGGTGCGATGGCTTAATTAACGGGCATCCCCGTATTGGCACATTATTTGCGCACAAGGGTACCGTGCTCGTTAACATCCGACGCATAAGGTGCACAGAGCGCTGATATGGCCTACGCTGTCGGAGTGAGAACGGGCTGGCAGGTATAGAAATACTCCCCGTGTGCATAGGCCTAGGATAGGCTCTCTCTCTCTCTCTCTCTCTCTCTCTCTCTCTCTCTCTCTCTCTCTCTCTCTCTCTCTCTCTCTCTCTCTCTCTCTCTCTCTCTCTCTCTCTCTCTCTCACACACACACACACACACACACACACACCACACACACACACACACACACACACAGACCTGTAGCGTTTGGAGTCCACGGGCATGACGTCCATTGCGATGTAATATTGCTGGCACGGGTCCAGATTGCGCACTTTTACGCGTACTGAAGGAAACATTCTCCTATAAAGACAAGTCAGAAAATTAGAAATGCTATATAGCCTATACTTGATTCACATGATCCCATTTTAATTTCAAATGAACAAGGAGAAGAAGCCTTTCCTCAAACACATTATACATAGATATCAGATTGGATGCAAAATTGCACCATGCAGGGAAGTGAGCTAGCACACAAAACGTTGTAGCAGAAACTTTCTTGCACAGCTGCAAGTTCAGAGTAAAGTTCAGGGACCTCAGGGGCCAAGAGGGCATCCACTAGATTTATAGTTTAGTTCTCGGTAATTAAAATAAATGGAACCTAAATTTCAACAAGTGCATGTTATCCCAATAACTCATTTTTGGAAAAACAGAAACGGAAGCACATTGGTAGCCAATTAATTGCCTTGAAATTGAAAACGTGTTTTTGTTACCAGATTTATAGCTATTTGTTGGTATTTAATTTGACTGTAGGTCTATGTTGAGCCTATAGTTTCTAAGTGCTTCGAAATGACAAGCCATGATTGACCAGTCTTATTGAAGAGGCTCATTTTAATTCAAGAAATGAAATTCAGTTATTTCCCCAGTGTTGGTTGCTTTCCATGGCTAACTTAAATTCAGAGCTCACACTTTTGTACCATATTCCAGGTCTACTTTAAAAATAAATCACTTTATTATTATTTTTCATCCAAAATCCATCTAACCGAAATTATTAGATTGTTATTTTAGTTCAGTTTATTTTAGTTCATTTTAGTTTTGTTTAATTTAATTAATTAATTAATTAATTATTATTATTATTATTATTATTATTATTATTATTATTATTATTATTATTATTATTATTATGATTTACATAGTCTCTGGCATGGTAAAAAAAAAAATCATATGGCGACATTAGGCTATGGCTTCAAGATCTGTTCAGTTAATTGATGAGAAAAGGTTAAAAATTACTAAACTTTATCAAACTGAATTTAAGGTCCTTCGTTCTGATTGGCTGAGCCTACGAAGCCGTTTGTCCTTGCAGCGCCTGATAAACTCACATGTGACCGCAGAACAGGTGATGTGCTGACGGACTGCTTATCAGTTCAGTAGCCTATCACTCACCACCTTGTTTATACTCTTCTCTTCAAGAACTATAGGCTATAAACCAACATTTGATTATAATAACAATAAAAAAGTAGTGACATTAAAAATATCCCATGTTATCCCTGCTTAAAAAACCCACAAGGCTTGGTTGTGCTTGTGCCATAAGGTGACACCGTGATACGTGACCGGGTCTGCTCTTAATTGGGACAAAATTTGATTTGATCGTTTTTTATCACAATCATGGAGAGAGACGACCAAGAAAGAAAGAAAAATTTCGCAGAAGAAGAAGAATCAAGCCATATTCAAAATTGTTCCCTCTAGCTGTGTGTTTTGGTGACCAATGCCTCATAATAGCCTAATTGATCACATGCCTCACCAGTCTATCTGTTCATCTTTTCCCCAGAAAGTCTGTTGAATCGGGTTTAGACGTTTTGGTGGCTTTTTTAGCATATGATTTTTCCATACAGGCCAAGTTAATGAATAAGCCACATAAGGCCGTGGTTTACAGTGGTTTTTGAACCGTATTCTTCTTAATTCGCCTGAGAACCAGATATCTTAAAATTATTGTACCTTTCGTGCCTTATGCGTAAACTTTACCTGCCAGCTTTGGTGATGATCATCTCGGTTCCGATCTCATAGAATCTGTTCCACAGCTCGGAGCCCTGCAGATCGACCCGCACCTCTCTCTCCGGGCAGCAGTCACTCTCCCCCGGCCTCCTCTCCTCTCCACCCGACTCAGCCTCTCCAACGTCTATTCTGGGGAGCTCTCTTCCCGAGTCAGAGCAGCTGTCTTCTGGCCTCTTTGGTGTTGAACCTGCTTTCTTCCTGTGGTTGACTGAATAATCATGCAGGCCTGAAAAGGGCAATAAATAAGTAATAAATGATAGGTTGAATAAATGAAGTGTTGAGAAAAAAACTATATGGAAAGTATAACAATCAAATGTAATTTCTTGAATTTTAATAGGCTATGGATATTACAATATGCCATTGTTGTTATTAACCTATTATTATTATTATTATTATTATTTAGTTCTTTTATTTTCTTTTTAAGAAAATGCAAGAATTCACTCCGGTTTGCCTATAGGCCTATATAACATGGCAAATATTTGCAAATATTCATCTCTAAAAGTTTTAATTTCAATTTTTCATTTGGCAATTTTGTTTTCAACTAATAAGATATAAAGGCAACTCGGGCTAATGTAGTAAATGTGAAATATATGTAATATTCACTTGAGTCATAAATTGCACAACTGGAGCAGTCAATTCTCTAATGCGTAACGTTGTTCCATCTTGTGCGTAAAATGTTTGGTTAAAAACAGATAGATGCTTGAAAATCCAACCACGTATTCCTCCGTCTCACCGGTAAAGGTGCTCGTATCATTGTCGTTATCTCCCGTTGAACTTGGGTCCTGCCCGTCCGACACTTTCATCCTCTTGCAGGGTTTACCGACCAGCGCCTCCACTGAAAACGCATGAGCCCGAGAGCTCAGACCCTGCA
This sequence comes from Poromitra crassiceps, assembly GCF_964638095.1. Taxonomy (NCBI): domain Eukaryota; kingdom Metazoa; phylum Chordata; class Actinopteri; order Beryciformes; family Melamphaidae; genus Poromitra; species Poromitra crassiceps. Next base: position 31,964,246 of record NC_139634.1, on the reverse strand, counting down.
TCTTGGCGAAAGAGCCCCTCTCTCTCTGCGTGTGTCGGTATCCCTCTGAACTTTGACTTTGTCGCGCGGGGCTCGGTGTCCCTCCTCATCCAGGACGGCACGGGACAGGACGCCTCAGCACCTCAGGGAGCCCCTCTTCTCTCACGGCGGCTCCGCGACGCTGCGTAATTGATCCGGTGAGTTCCCATGTGTCTCCGAGAAGCACGCCTTCATCCAAATCCTTGATTATTGGCGCGCCGCTCCTCCTCACTACAGTATCTCCCCCTCTCCCCCTTTATCCGTTTCAATATCTCCCCTTCCCTCTGTCCCGTAGGGCTTGTTCTTCTGTTCCCGAGCGCGTCACGGAGAGGGAGGGAAGAGAGCATGCAGCGCGCATTCCTCATGGACCTGCACTGCAAAAAATGTCGATCCTATAACTCTGTGTCACATTGGCCTTTATTAGTTTAAAACAGGAAAAGTTCAGCTAATGGCAGGCAGGTGAAATAACTCAACTTGTCTCCACGGTATAGCCTAACCTTTGCTCCATGATTTTTTTTCTTTTTTTTGAAGTGTCAATATTTTTGAAACAAGGTAGAATGGGGCTGATCACTCCAGTATCAAAAAATTACTTTTGATTCAGAATATTGTTGAAACAAGTTGATTTGCATTGAAAAAAGTGATATTATCTCGGCTATTGACAAAATTACTTACTGAATTAAGGACAATTATATTGTAAGATTGAATAGGTAATTAAATTACTTCTTAAGATGATATTTTATTTGAAACCAATGTAATTACATTGGTGTTTAATTACAAATAGTTCATATTTACATTGGTGTTCATATGTAGTTCATATGTGTACTTACATGGTACCGGACCTGCAAATAGAGTGAGTCTATTCAACTGTAGTTCATACTGTATGTAGTTACATACCAGACCTGTAAAGAAGTATACGCCCTGGAACAGAGATTGCTAAAACCCAGTGGTGGATTTGAACCAGTGAACTTCTGATTGCAAAACACGCAGCTTTAACCACTCAGCCACGAGGGCTTTCTGACTTTGATAGTGGAGTTTGAGAGGATAACTGTCAGTCAGATGTAGTTGTCACTTCGTAGCTTTGTTATTATAACAGACACTTGGGAAAAATATTGATACTTTGTTAGTTGTAGATATGATTTTGTCCAGAATTCCCATACAAAAAAATAAAAGTATTGTAGGTATAGAGGTAACAGTGAAACTATAGCCATTATTCTACATTCTCTAATTGTTAGCTTCTTGTAAATTAGTCCTTTTCCCATCAATTTGTTGGGGACCCCGTTGAAGCCCCTCCAAGACCCCTGTGGCACCAGACCCCCGGATCATCTCTCCCCAAAGTCCCCCCCCCCCCACAAGTCTATAAATCCCCCCGATGTGAAGCATAAGTGGGGAACTTCCCCCCAATTTGCAAATTAAATTTGAGACCCTGTGCTCTATAACATTTAGTTATATTTAAAATTGTTAGCTATTTACACCCAAAAATGCAAATAGCATCTGCCCTTTGAGAGGGGGGGGGGTGACTGTGCCACTGTGGGACAGTCACCCTGCAGAAATGCCTTCGCATGAATCAATATTGCCTGTCTTTCAAGCTACAACTATCAATATTTTTCCCCAAGTCTCTGTGTATAACAACAAAGCTACGAAGTGACAACAACTACATCTGACTGACATACAGTTATTCTCTCAAACTCCACTATGAAAGTCAGAAAGCCCTTGTGGCTGAGTGGTTAAAGCTGCATGCTTTGCAATCAGAAGTTCAGTGGTTCAAATCCACCACTGGGTTTTTAACAATCTCTGTCCCAGGCTGTAGCTTCCTTACAGGTCTGGTACCATGTAAATACATCTGAACTACAGTTGAATAGGCTCACTCCATTTTACAGGTCCGGTACCATGTAACTACATATGAACTACATATAAATTACACAGTAATTACATTACACTGGTGTTCATATGTAGTTATGTAGTTGGGACCTGTAAAATAAAAGTTTACCGATATTTTTTGCAGTGTCCGCTTGATGCAGTGGTGTTTGAGCATCCAGGACAACCGCAGCAGCACCATCTCTTTGACCTGTTGCACGCTTTATGGGATACAACTATTTAATGCATTTATACAGTATAATGTATCCGCAAAAGTCATATTTGAGTAAAAGTACAGATATCTTACCAGAAAAAGACTTTTGCAAAAGTCATCTATTAGAATATTAGGCTTGAGTAAAAGTTTTAAAGCAGATATTTTCTGTAGCCTAAGTATTAAAAAAAATCTTATATTAAATGTGCGTATTGAAAGTAAATGTACAAGTAAATGCTGTTGATAAAAAGGCAAGCAAAAGATATGCCTGGGCTTGAGTGGGAATCTTCTTCTCCTTGAGTTTTATAGTGGTTGGCAAACAACGCTATGTTGCATTACAGCCACCAACTGGAATGGAGTGTGGATTGTGATTAACATAACATGCAAACTAGGAGCGCTGATTGGCCAAACCTGCTTGCTTGCAGGCTACCAAATTTCTTCTGATTTTACCCTGTAATAAGATGCTTAGAGGAAATGTAGTGGAGTAAAAGTATACATTTTATTTGGGAAATGTGGAGTAAAAGTGAAAGTTGACAAAAATATAGATACTCAAATAAAGTACAGATACTCCGGAAAAAAAACGTAAGTACTACTTCGTTAGGCTAGCCTACATTACACACTGCATTTATATAATACTCAACTCTTATATGGACTGGATTAAAGTCTATAAATTGTTTTTGTGAGGATGATCTACTTTGAGGCAGGTCTTCTTTTGAGTTAATTTTCAGTTTTGTAGAAGCAGGATGCTTGATAGATGTGTGCGTGTGCGCGTGCGTGCGTGCGTGTGTTTTTCATGTTGATTTCATTCACTTAGAGCGCGTGATAGATAAATAGAATGAAAATCTAGAGGACGGGAGGAGGTAGGCGAGGCACAAATATTTAACTCTGCTAATTCGGACCATGTGGAACGTAAAATATCCCCATGAAACTCACTCCTTTTCGGTTGAAGCTAACATTTCCTATATTAATTTGAAGGCTTTCCGTAAAACGGTCTCTTGTCTCCCGTTTCCCCGGTGCAGGAGTGGGATTCTTGCGGTGCCCGGTGAGAGTGTGCGCCAGTCTGGTTTTCATAAGTGTGGAGATCAGATGGAGTTTGGCGCACAGGGGAAACTGGGCCGTAATGACAGCTAGGGATTATTACATTACTGCTCAACATGAAATAGATCCGCTTTACACAAATAAAGTTCAGCAAAGGCTCTATTTAAAATGTTTTTTAATCACATGATATAATTGCTCTGAGGAGAAAACAAATGAGAGCTGTGTTTATGGCACGGTTGGTTTGGTTGGTGATGGAAATCTCTGACAACAGCCGGGAAATGGAGAAGTATGACCAACCAGCATCACATGTTCTCTGTCATCATAACCTGCTTTAGGACCCGCCGCCTGGATGTTTATTCCTTTCCAAATTGTTGTTTTCTTTCAATA
>NC_139634.1:31953238-31955738 GCF_964638095.1 Poromitra crassiceps | reverse complement strand
ATGTCCACATTGCTTCCATGAGGCCCACTGTGAATCCGGCTGCATGGCACATTCACCTCGCTTGTTTGGATAGCTAATTCTTTTTGATGAAAATTACCTCTCTCTCTCTCTCTCTCTCTCTCTCTCTCTCTCCCTCTCTCTCTGTCTCTCTCGCCCTGACTGCCAGTAACTGTGTGGTTAATGGTTGTGGTAAAAAGAAACAAAAACAGCCGTAATTGATAATGAGAGTCAGACTCTGCATGTGAGGATCTCAGTCCAGCGTCTCTCTCCTCCATCTCCTCTCTCTCCTTTCTCTCTCCCCTCCATCTCCCCTGTCTCTCTCTCTCTCTCTCCCTCTCCTTTCTCTCTCCCCTCCATCCCCCCCCCCCCTCTCTCTCTCTCTCTCTCTCTCCTTTCTCTCTCCCCTCCATCTCCCCCCCCCCCTCTCTCTCTCTCTCTCTCTCTCTCTCCTTTCTCTCTCCCCTCCATCTCCCCTCTCTCTCTCTGTCTCTCTCTCTCCGTCTCGCTCGCTCGCTGTGACAGCCCAGCTCTGCCCAGCGCGCCTCTGATTGAACGGGGCACTGGGATCCACGGGGCTTTGGGGGGTTGGGATTTGGGAAAAGATGAGAACTGTTCCTCCCAGAAGGATGTCAGAGGGTGGAAAACTAATCTGCAGGGTGTTAGGGGGTCATTTCCTAATACCATAATGTGTAACTAGCACGTTATGCGGAATATTTGGATAAAATAATGCGTAAAGTGCACAACAACCCTCCAACAAAAACACACGTTGATGTTGATTGTCGACTCGAGCGAGATCTGAGTTTGAATTGTGCTGAGGTCTCGATCCTTTGGTGGTGTTAACATGCATGGTGAGGAGAAGCAGTATTTAGCGGAAATCCATTATCTGTGTGTGTGTGTGTGTGTGTGTGTGTGAGTGAGATGATGGGACGTTACGGAGGAACCCCACGGGTCACAAATGTCTTTATCTGTTTCCTTCCCACTGAGCACAATCGTTTTGAACACAAATATTTTTCATCAAAGCCTTCACCACAGTCAGTGGAGGGTATTATTTTTAGATTGCCCTGATAAATGAGGGGTTTCATATATCTGGATGTGGTCGGGGGTGCATGGTGGGGAGAGGGGGGGGGGGGGGGGGGAGTGAAAATGGGGGAGAAAAGAGAGAAGGAGTTGAAGGAAGAAAATAAAATAGGAAAAAAAAAAACTGGCGCGGTCGCAAAAAGCTTTTAAAACAACATGTGAAAAATCAGCAGTTCTTTAACAGTTAGCTTGTCATTTTTATTTGCCTCTTCAGATGGTGGCAGCGGTTGTCTTTCAGGCTGTGCCAGCTGGGATTGACTGCTGGCTGGAAGGCCCCAGCCTGGCCCCGGTTAGCACTCTTATTATCATCACCACACACTGTAATTCACATGTCAGTCACACACAGGGCCCGGCCCCCGGGGGGGGGGGGGGGGGGGAGAGGGGCTGCTTAGAGGGGCCGCGCTGGCAGGCCGGAGGGCCAGGGCACGGAGGGGGCTGGCTGCCGGCGCTGAATACTTCCAGGCCCTAATCGGACCTTTCATTCCCGCGTCTCGGTAGAACGGGCCTGGATAGGGCTATGATTGGTGCTGCAGGGTTGGCCTGAGCTGTGGAGGGAGGCTGCTGGATGTGTTACTGTAGGAATAGGACCGACCTCCGCATGAAGGTTAAACTGTCAAAGTGTGGCTGGTCTGCCCTGGCTTGAGTTAGACTCACTGGGATACAGAGGATGGACTGAGTGAATACTGTTATAAGGAGAGGAGGGAAAACTTTTAATGCAAAATAATAATTATTCAACTTAACAGTCACAGAGATGACTGTAGGCTGTGGAACAGTCAGAGGTAAAAAAAAAAATCCTTAGGCCTACTGTACTGTAGACGTTTCACTTTTACTCACTACATTTAAAAAGAAAGGTCACTTTCTATGCATGCACAGACCTGTTACTCCCAGGAAATCATCAACTTATTTTCTTAAAAGAACAAACAAACAAAAACAAACAAACAAAAAGCATGAGACAGCTTCCATCCTGGAAGCAGCTGATCTTAGAGTCAGATGTGATTGGCTGCTTGTTCAGCAAAGCATTAGGGGAAGGGACAGACTGAACAGCAACAGTGAATTCAGCTGCTCGGGTTCAGCTTAGTGATCTGAACTGCAGACTGTTTCTCAACTGGCACTCAGGGGAGCGCTCAACAGAAAAGCAGCCAAGAGCATTAGCAATTACTTTCTTAGAAAACGACTTTTACTTTTATACTTTAAGTAAATTTAAGTCCACATACTTTAATACTTTGACTTGAGTAAAGGATTTGAGATTGTACTTCAGAGTATACAGTATTTAAATGAGCATTTTTAAATGAGCATTGAGTAGGGAATTTGTGTACTTCTACCACCCCTGGGAACAGTAAATATGGCTATACAATACAAACATGCACAATTTAGGCTATGCAATGGATACACTCGTGATCTTTTTACCTAAGAAGTGGACCCC
>NC_139634.1:31938238-31943238 GCF_964638095.1 Poromitra crassiceps | reverse complement strand
TAAAAAACACAGCCGACAGTTTTAGTTAAAATATATACTCAAATTTACAAACATGAAACATTATTTCTGTTTTAAATAAGTTACAAGGCACTCTTCAGTATTATTATTACATGTACAGTCCATTTGTTGGAAATGTACAGGAAAAATCTTTTTAAAATTACAGGCCGAGAGAGGCAGTAGTTTAGTAGCAGTTAAAAGCAAGAGTAAACATAAAGGTCTTTAGCTTGGATTTAAAAATAGGCAGAGTAGGGGCAGATCTAATGTGTTCAGGGAGTTTGTTCCAGTTATGAGAGGCATAGTGGGAGAACGCGGCTTCACCATGTTTAGATTTGGTCCTTGGGACAATTAGTAGACCAGTGCCTGAAGATCTCAGGGATCTGGATGGTTCATAGTGTAGAAGCATTTCAGAGATGTAGTGTGGGCCTGACCCGTTGAGAGATTTGTAAACTATTAGCAGAATTTTAAAGTCTATTCTAAGATTTACTGGCAGCCAATGCAGGGATTTGAGAACTGGTGTAATGTGTTCAGCTTTCTTGGTTCTTGTTAGAACTCTAGCAGCCGCATTCTGAATGAGCTGAAGTTGTTTAACAGCTTTTTTGGGAAGACCATTGAAAAGACTGTTGCAGTAGTCTAGCCTGCTAGAAATGAAAGCATGAATTAGTTTTTCAAGATCTTGTTTGGACATATAGCCTCTAATCCTTGCTATATTTTTTAGATGATAGAAGGCAGATTTTCTTATAAGCTTGATGTGGGAGTTGAAATTTAGATCAGAGTCAATAATAATGCCAAGATTTTTTACCTGGTCCTTTGGCTTCAGAGATAGGGATTCGAGGTGATCAGTAACTTTGAGCCTATCTTCTTTTTTGCCGAAGACAATTATCTCTGTTTTGTCTTTATTAAGTTGGAGAAAATTCTGGCACATCCAATCATTAATTTGCGCAAGGCACTGACACAGTGACTCTATGGGGGCATAGTCATCCGATGAGAGGGCTATGTAGAGTTGGGTGTCATCTGCATAGCTATGATAAGCTATTTTGTTTTTTTGCATAATTAGGCCCAGAGAGAGCATATAAAGGTTAAACAGGACAGGACCTAAAATTGATCCTTGGGGTACCCCACATGTCATTTTGGTTTGGTCAGATGTGTAGTTGCCAATGGAGACAAAGTAGTTCCTGTCTTGCAGATAAGATCTGAACCACTCTAGGACCGTGCCGGAAAGCCCGACCCAGTTTTCCAGTCTGTCCAATAGAATTTCGTGGTCAACCGTATCAAAGGCAGCGCTGAGGTCTAGTAACACTAAGATTGAGATTTTACCTGAATCAGTGTTCATTCGGATGTCATTTATAACTCTGATAAGCGCAGTTTCGGTGCTATGATGGGGTCGGAAGCCTGATTGGAAAGGATCTAGGAGGTCATTGGAGGATAGAAAGGTATTGAGTTGTTGGTAGACAGTTTTTTCGAGTATTTTGCTAATAAAGGGAAGATTTGATATTGGTCTGTAATTGCTGATTATAGAGGGGTCGAGGCTACGCTTCTTTAGCAAGGGCTTAACAACTGCAGTTTTTAGAGATTTTGGGAAAATGCCTGTAAGAAGAGAGGTATTAATTATCTTCAGTATGTCGGTCGCCAGGCAACTGTAGACATTTTTTAGAAAGCTTGTTGGCAGGGTGTCTAGGCAACACGATGAGGATTTAAGGCCTCGTATCGTTTCTTCTAGTTTCTTGTGGTCAATGACATTGAACTGAGTCATGTTAATTAAGCACCTATTCTGTGGGTGCGGCGGAGCCACATTTGTTCTTGATGTGGAAATAGTTAGTCTGATATTTATAATTTTATCCCTAAAGAAGGTCGCAAATTCATTGCATTTGACATTGGATAGAAGATCAGGGGCAATTTGTGGGGGGGGGTTTGTCAGCCTGTCAACAGTGGCAAAAAGAGTGCGAGCGTCATTGGTGTTTTTGCTGATAATGTCGGAGAAGAAGAATTTTCTGGAATTTTTTAGTTCCTGGTTGTAGGAGTGAAGACTATTTTTATAGATGTCATAATCGATGTGAAGTTTAGTTTTCCGCCATTTGCGCTCGGCTTTCCTACAATCTCTTTTTTTGTTATTTACAGAGGGAGCGTTTCTCCATGGTGCTTTTTTCTTACCGGAGATTAGTTTAGATCTAATGGGAGCTACAGCATCAATAGCCTTTAGGGTTTTAGAATTGAAGTTATCTAGGAGATCATTGACAGAGGCTGAGGAGAGGGAAGGGGCCAGCGAGAAAGCCTCCATGAACCGTGTGCTAGTACTCTCGTTGATGTAACGCTTTTTGATGGTTTTTGACCGAGTAAGAGCGATAGGGGTGATCTTGAGTTCAAGAAAAATACAGAGATGGTCGGACAGAGCAACATCACTAGCTGAAAGAAACGATGACTCAAAGCCCTTGGTGATAAATAAATCTAGGGTATGGCCTCGATTGTGAGTGGGCCCAGAGACATGTTGTAACAGGTCAAAAGTGTCAAGGAGGTTATTCAATTCTTTGGCATTATTATCATTGGGGTTGTCAATATGAATATTAAAATCTCCTGCAATAGTTAAACAGTCATGTTCTATGGAGATTATAGAAAGGAGTTCTGAAAATTCATCAAAAAAACTACTAGAGTACTTAGGTGGTCTGTATATAATCAGTAGTAAAATAGAGGGAGAGCACTTCAGAACAGCGGCCAGATATTCAAATGATGAAAAGTCGCCAAACGATACCTGCTTGCATTGAAAAGCATCAGAGAAAATAATAGCTACTCCTCCCCCTTTCTTACCGACTCTGGGGGCGTCAATGTAGTTAAAGTTAGGTGGGGCTGACTCATTAAGAACATATTCCCTGTTGTTTAGATCAAGCCAGGTCTCTGTGAGGAACATGAGGTCCAGTTTATGACTCGTAATCAGATCGTTTATTAGAAGCGACTTGCTTACAAGTGACCTAATATTTAGCAGTGCAGCCTTGATAGCTGCACTGCTAGGTTGAATTTGTAAATGCTTTTCAGAGTGTCCCTGGAGAACAGATACTAGGCTTGGTCCTGGAACAGGACGTGCTGAGAGATAATCTTTGTTTGTTCTGTAGCTAATCAGGGTGGGGATAGTTAGACATCTGATCGTTTCATGATCCTCTGTGACCTTGTTTTTGGGGCAGAAAATGCTTTTTTCTTCAGTTTTCCCCTTTGGGGCGGGCAGGGAGATTGAGGGAAGGGTGAGCGGGTGGGAGGGGGAGGTGGTTTTGAGGGTGGGGGGTCGGAACAAGGAGGTCTTGGGGGTGGGGAGGAGCGAGGGGGTCTTTGGGGTGGGGAGGAGCAGGGGGTGCTGGAGCGAGGGGGTCTTTGGGATGGGGGGGGGCGAGGAGGGGGAGATGTTGAGGGTGGGGAGGAGCAGGGGGCGCTGGCTATTCTGGCGTGAGTCTGTTCAGCCAGTGTGTTCATGACAGATGGAGAGGGCTGATTAGCCAGTTCTTTTAGGCCAGGAGTCTGTTCGGCCAGTGTGTTCATGACAGATGGAGAGGGCTGATTAGCCAGTTCTTTTAAGCCAGGCGGAGGGGTGCACTGCAGGCCAGCTAGTCCAGCGTCAGCCCGCTCAAACAGTTTGTTGGAGGTGCGGAGCGGGCTAGCTAGACTAACATTAACCTCCTCAATTAGCTTGTTCATGCCAGCTGAGAATGGCAGTAGGTGGAGGGAGGGGGAAAGGGAGGAGGGCGATGAGAGGGAGGTGGAGGAGTGGAGGGGGGGGGGAAAATGAGGTCTCCAAGGAAACAGCTGGGGGGGCGTCGCTCCCCGCCGGGTAAACACCTGGGGGGGGCGTCGCTCTCCGCCGGGTCATCAGGCCGTTGAGCTGCGGTGGGGGGCGAGAAGAGGGAGGTGGGAGAGTGGAGGGGAGGGGGAAAGAGTGGGGAAGGGGGGGTGGAGGAGAAAGGGGGGGTGGAAGAGAGGAGGGGAGGGGAGAAGATGAAGTCGTCGTCGTTTGGAGCGTTGACCAGTTGAGCCGTGGCGTCGACCTGTAGAGCCAGGACAGCGGCTGCCGGATGTGTGGCGTTGGTCAGTTGGGCCGGGGCGGCGGCAGGAGGTGGGGCGTCTTTGGTCAGTTGGGCCGGGGCGGCGGCAGGAGGTGGGGCGGCGACCTGTAGAGCCGGAGGTGTGGCGACTGCCGGAGGTGTGGCGTCATTGGTCAGTTGGGCAGGGTCGGCAGCTGGGCCGGAAGCTGCGTCGATCTGAGCATGGTCAGTGGCTGCAGGTGGAGCAGGGCTGGAGGAGAGCTCTGTGGCCGCTGCGTCAGGCTGTCTGTCTTGGAGAGGCTTTAGAGGGATCTTGACCTTGTAATAGTCCACCGTGTATAGTAGATTAGAACTCAGTAAAGCCTCGCCAGCACTATTGAGATAGCGCCCGTCCGTAGTGAAGAGGTGCTCACGCTGCCAGAACAAATTAAAATTCTCAATAAAGTTTACTTTATGTAGTGGGCAGGCGGTGGAAAGCCATGAGCTTAGGCCTAGTAGTCTGCTGAAGCGGTTCGTGCCCTGAGATGGTAAAGGACCACTGATAAAAGCCTCAATGTTTAGAGAGGCTAGCATATTCAGCAGATTGGTAAAATCAGATTTAAGTTTCTCTGATTCTTGCTTATAAATGACATTTTTTCCAATGTGCAGGATCACCCTAGTCACAGCTTTGTGAGATGTAAGTAGCTCTGTGATTTTTCCTGTTATGTCAGAGATTGCGTCTTGAGGGAAGCAGTATGTTTTGGAGTTTCTCCAACTCCTGATGTTTTTGACTGTACAATCTCCTATTATCAGGGTTGTTATGGCTTGAATGTCCTTGGGCTTTGAGACAGTGTTTCTTCCCTGAGGCCTTGTGCTAGCGCTAGCCTGATTTTCCTTCTCATGGAGCTGGGCAGCTATGTCAGCTGGAGGTGATCGAAGCAGGCCAAAACGATTCTCAAGTTGCAATTCCATTAGCGGAGGAGGGGGGGCTGTTCCTCCTCT
>NC_139634.1:31818238-31933238 GCF_964638095.1 Poromitra crassiceps | reverse complement strand
CCCTCCGCGCTTCAGACCCGGCGACCCCGCCTACATCCTGCACGACTTCCACAGGGTGAGAGTGTGTGTGTGTGTGTGTGTGTATTTTGTCTACTTCTTTCTCTATCACACATTTGGACACGTACACACATTTAGACAAAAACAACGGTGCACTCGCATGCATACAAGAGATACGGTAATTTGGCAATTCATGCGGTTCACACATTCTTTCCTGATTGCCTAACTCTGTCTGTGTGTGTGTGTGTGTGTGTGTGTGTGTGTGTGTGTGTGTGTGTGTGTGTGTGTGTGTGTGTGTGTGCGTGCGTGCGTGCGTGCGTGCGTGCATGTGTGTGAGTAGAAGCTGACAGCATATCTGGACCTGACGTCGAGGACCTGCTTTGTGATCCCTCTGAACACCTCGGTGGTGCTCCCCCCTCAGGACCTCATGGACCTCTTCATGCAGCTAATGGTGAGGACTGGGCAGCTTGGTGAGGACTGGGCAGCTTGGGGACGAGTGGTCAGCTTGGTGAGGAGTGATCAGCTTGGTGAGGAGTGGTCAGCTTGGTGAGGAGTGATCAGCTTGGGGAGGAGTGATCAGCTTGGGGACGAGTGGTCAGCTTGGTGAGGAGTGGTCAGCTTGGTGAGGAGTGATCAGCTTGGTGAGGAGTGGTCAGCTTGGGGACGAGTGGTCAGCTTGGTGAGGAGTGGTCAGCTTGGTGAGGAGTGATCAGCTTGGTGAGGAGTGGTCAGCTTGGTGAGGAGTGATCAGCTTGGGGAGGAGTGATCAGCTTGGGGAGGAGTGATCAGCTTGGGGAGGAGTAGTCAGCTTGAGGAGGAGTGGTCAGCTTTGCGGGGGGGCTAACCTTTAAAACTTCTACCAGAGAAGTGATACATCAGCCTTATACATAAGCCCTATTCACACAGGACTAATTTCACCTGTGACATGACTGTTATTTGTAAGAAATTGCAGTGCTTATTTTAAATGGCAGTGCGTATTACCTGCTGTGATTTGGTGAAGACAGAGGTCCACTGATAGTACTAATCCCATGTGCAACAAACTGTAATGTCATGTTCTGAGTTGACCACACTGTTCTAGCTGTTTAATTACTTGCCTTTACCCACTTAGTCATGATATCCACATTACTGATGATTGTTTATTATAGAGGTAAAAGCACTCGCCTACCACCGCGGAGACCCGCCGGGTTCATTTCCCGCCGGCAGTGGTACTTCCGGCTTGGTCAGATGTTCCTACAGACACAATTGGCCATGTCTGTGGGTGGGAAGCCGGTGGGGTATGAGTCCTGGTCGCTGCACTAGTGCCTCCTCTGGTCGGTTGAGGCGGCTGTTCAGTGGGGAGGGGAAACGGAGGGGAATAGTGTGATCCTCCCATGCGCTACATCCTGCTGATGTAACTCCTCACTGTCAGGTGAAAAGAAGCGGCTGGCGACCCGCACATGTATCGGAGCAAGCATGTGCTAGTCTACAGATCAGCGGAGGGGTTGGAGCAATGACCGGGACAGCAGGGAGAATTGGCCAAGTATAATTTGGGAGAATATGAGAGGAAATCCTGGGGAAGAAGAAAAAGAAAACTTGATATATTGACATATATATTATGTAAATATGTGGTGAAAGCACCAATAGTCATCCATACAATATTGTCACAAAATGGAGGTATTTGGTACAAAAATATTGTGATATTAGATGTTGTCCATATTGCCCAGCCCTAGTTTGTATCATGAAAACTGGAGGCAGTAGTGGAATCTATAGACCCATTTCACATCAACTGTTTTGAGGGGGTAAAGCAGGAAGTAAAGCAGGTGTATGCATTACCATTAATGATGGTTCCAGTGCCAGGGCCCTATTATTGGTTACACTTGCTTTACCACCTCAAAATCGTTGCTGTGAAAACGGCCTATATAATAGAGGAGGTTTTTAATGCATTTCAGGCACAAACTTCCAAATTTTGCTTTGCTACATTGTGGGCCTTATCGAAAATAAACTTTTTCCCTCACCTGCCATGGGCTGTAAAAAAAAAAGTACCTTCCAAGAATAGTTTTGTTGGCCAAAATAGTAATAACAATTTATTTTTTTCCAGTCTGGCTCATACCGCAGCTACCTGGTGCAGGAGGACCTGGTTGTGACGGAGCGTATCGACGACATCAAGCCCCTGGGCTTCTATATCCGCCGGCTGTGTGATGGCAAGGAGATGTACAGAATGCAACGCCGCGCTGAGCTGCCAGCTGTGAAGGGTGGGAATTAGACATGGATTGTGCTGGACTGTTTTCTAGACTAGGGATTAGGTTCACTGTGGTGGTGTGTATCAGAGTAGAGAGATGCTATATATATATATTTATTTTGTTTTCTGAAGTTGATCATTCAGTATTTCTAACACAAAGTGGATCCAGTCAGCTTGTAAAAGTTTGGCTCTTTCTTTTTAACTAAGTACTAAAGTTACATTTTAAGTTGTCAAATACCTTTGTATGATTTAATTTTGTGTTTCAGTTATTTTGTACTTGTTGATGTCCCCTTTTTTTTAAATGGTAGATATCTAATTTTGGACCATCGTTGAAATTTGATCACTTTTAGAGTATCACATTTAATATGCTACAGTATGTGTTGTAAGGAGGGTGTGTTTATGTCTATCAGGTGGAGGAATCAAGAAGCGCTCCACAGAGCAGTGTTTCACCATCCATCACTTCGAGAACAAGTTTGTGACAGAGACCAGGATCTGCAAGGCCTGATGTGAAGGCAGCGGGGGAGGGAGGACAGGAAAGAGGTCCCACGGAGATGGAGAGCGAGTGTTGGAGGGAGGAGGGGAGGAGGGTGAGAGACGACGTCGCGGAAGAGAGAGGGAGAGAAAGCTGTCTTTCAACTGTTGGTGATAGCAGAACGTTATTTTTGTATAAAATTCTAACCCGTTGTTTTGTTTTCGCTTCTCCTGCTTTAGCCCCAGTGATGAATTAATTTAAGTTACAGTGTTATAGCTGATTCCCCTTTCTGCTGTATTGCCTTTAACCTTGCCTATAGGTCATTAACTATCACGTAGTGACTAGCTATAGTCTTGTGCCAGTAACCTGCTAACTGACGATTTACTGAGAAGTTTGCTTTCTTCCGTTGTGTTTCTTTTTGTTGCTATACCTCCATACAGACTGATGCTATCCTCGTTACTGTATTACGACATCGCCTCACCTCCCAAAGGAAAGAGGTGTTAGTCCTTCTGGCGAATATGCTGATGACGACGTTGAGAAGTCATTCATATTAGACCTGTCTGTGTCAGCCTGCTGTTCCCATTGTTAACAGATGTTAAAGGGGTTTATAGAGCAGTCGTATGTTGCCCTGACTGAACAGTACTGTATGTTGCAATAAAACTCAACTCATGTTCCTTTTTTGAGGGTACCAGAGGTTCGCCTCACACTTTGTAGATATTTCCCTGACTGCCCTGCTGCTCCCAGTGGCCTCTGTTGTCCTGCTGTGTGGTGATGTTATGTATTGAGGTGGTAAGTCTAGCACCCCTACAGGACCAGTGTTTGTGTTTGTGTAGAAACTTCATTTGTGAAAATGAAAGTAAAAAGGGTTGTTGATGAACTAAAAATAAGCTAAAGGGAAATTTCACCTAACTTGACTTTTAGGTCAATTTTTCTACAAGTTCTGAAGTTTTAGTTATTTAAATTTGCTGAATTCTTAGTTGCGATTTGCGATTACGCAATCCCATGATGTCAAATTTTATTTCCTGATATGGCTGTAAGAAAAGACGTCCTGTGATTATGTTCAGGATTCAGCTATTTTGAAGAATCCTAGATATTTAACTAGGATATCATTGTTTGTCCATTAAAAAAAATGTTTCAACAATCTTAAATAATGCGATTTGATGATTGATGTCCTTTAGTTTGAGAGCAAAAGCTCACAAACATTTTGAGCAAGAATGAAAATAGCTACGTTTGCAGAATACCAACCCACAAGTCACTTTGAATGGTTTCCCATTTAATGACTGCACAGAAAGACAATCAGAGGAAGTTGGACGTGTGCTTGTAAAAATGTGTTTCTGTCTTAGCTTTTTTAACAGAACACCGGAAGACTAGAAAAAAACGTGTGCAACTATTGAACTGAATTTCACTTTGTTGTTGAATAAAGTTACATTTCTTTACCTACAGAACATTCTTGTGGTGTGTTTTATAGTGTCGATGAGAGCAGTAGCCTAGGCCAGTGGTTCCCAAAATGTGTGCCTAGGGCAGAGGTTCCAAAATGGTGTGCCTTAGGACAAGTCCAGGTGTGCCTTGGGATTTTGTGACAACCATACATTATTGCAATTGCAAATATAGCCTAAAACTATACAAAAAGTGGGTGTGTTGCTGCTTTGATGTAGTAATTTTGCAAAGTTTCAAATTAATTTGAAAGTTTCTCTTGCATGTACAGTATGGTGGCACTCAGTTTCCCCCCTGGGGATTAATAAAGTATTTCGTATCGTAATTCCTAGAGTAATATATTTTGTCAAATTTTATTTGACAGTAAATAAAAACATTTAGAGTGATAAGAGTAATAGAGGCTATTTTGCACCGATAGACTTAGGTGTGCCTTGAGATTTTGGCGTGCCTTGTGCACAAAAAGTTTGGAAACCACTGGCCTAGGCTAAGCAACGTTTTGAAAACCACTACACAATAAACCGCTTCTATCATCCGCCATTTCCTGCAGTGAGAAGTGCTCATCGTTCATAACAGGAACGGCTCACTCTTCACCAATAGCAAGGCCCTACACATTTAGCAAGATGAGACAGCTTTTACTGAAAAATAGTTTTTTTTAATATTATGTATAATTCACAGTTCACACAGTTTGGATGTAAATGAATTTTCCTTAGTTATTCCTACTAGCCTCATTTGCTTTTAGGAATGCATTAATACTGTAGTTTAATTCTTAACGTGCCTGGAAACCAAAAAATAAATGTGTTTTGAGTTTGTCACAGCACAGAAAAATGTGTTATTATAACCACCCATCAGCCAAATTTGAACGATTAAAAATGTCGCCAAGTATGTAAAATTAGGTTTTCAAAATCCTGAAAAAAATAAGCAGTATTCTCTGCTCTGAGACTGGGGGCGTGTCTGCTGAAACTGAAGTGTCCCCAGTGCTCTCCCCCCTCCTACCCCCCCGCCCCGCCCCGCCCCGCCCCGCCCCGCCCCGCCCCGCCCCGCCCAGTGCTCTCCCCCCTCCTACCCCCCCGCCCCACCCCGCCCCGCCCAGTGCTGCAACTTGATACATTTTGATGCATTCTTTTAATTAGCAGGGTAGAGGCTCTTCAGCCTTTATATAGTCGGGGCCATAATGGAAGGTTCCAGTGCATCATCGAGCCCTCTCTCAAGGCCCGGCCAAAAAAATCCTGATGACAGAAATCGTGAAAAGTACTAACTTCACGCACAATTCAGTTCTAGGTGGTGCTAAGGCCTTTCAGTTTTCACGTTTTCAGCAACTAATTTTTAACACGTGTAATGTGAAACTAATCTCATTCATAATTTGGTTTCCAGGGATTTTAAGTCGTTTTAAAATCTCAGAGCATTTAGTGGTTGGGATTAAAATGTTGGTCATTGGACAACAGGGGCTCAGAGAGTCTTTAGTCCTCCTGTAAATCTTCACCCTCTCTGCTGGTCATGCAGGACAGGCGCCTGGTGATGCCCATGCTGTCCGGTAACTCCGGCCTGCTCAGCCTTCTCCGAAACTCGTCGGTTGTGAAGTAATAGATGAGCGGGTCGAGCCCAGAGTTCAGGCTGGCCAGGCAGAGGGTGATGGGGTGAAAACGCAGAACCATCTCCCTCAGGGAGCAGCTCAGGGCGTTGGCCTTGGCCAGGAAGTCCAGAGGCATGGTGACATGGTACGGAGCGAAGCACACCAGGAAGACCACCGCGCAGCTCAGCACCATCCTCAACGCCCTCCGCTTCTCCCCTCGGTCGTGCACAACCCCCGCCCTCCGCAGGCTCCCAGCGGTCAGGCAGGTGCAGGCCAACACCGTGCCCAGGGGGAGGAGGAAGCCCAGCAGCTCGGCCATGGCCAGGAGGGCCCAGGCAGCTGGGGCGCTGATGCTCCGGAAGGGGAGCTCCGCGAAACACACCAGCTCAGAGGCAGGTTCCGGGCTGGGGCCGGGGAGGAGGGAAGCAGTCTCTGTCCTGAGGTGAGGGGGAGCGGTGCTGTGCCCGAGGTCCTGGTTTTGTTCAGAGTTGGGGTTCCTTAGCAGAGGGAAGGGCAGACACGCCAGGCAGACTAGGAGCCAACCGGCGGCACAGATGCACAAGTCTCCTTTTCTCCTGTATGCGTTGTACCTCAGCGGCCGTATGATGAGCTCGCAGCGACGCACGCTTACGCACACCAGGAAGAAGATGGAGGCGTACATGTTGACGTACTTCAGGTAGAAGCAGATCATGCAGAGCGGATGACCAAAGGGCCAGGCGTTGTTCAGGTAATAGTAGATTCGCAGAGGCGAGGAGAGAACCTGAGGAGACCAGAGAGAGTCAGGATAGGTGTAGAAGCAGTATTGAATACAGCAAATGTGACCGACACCATCTTATCTTGACTTTAGATACTGTAGTCTGACTGACTGGAAGCAGGCTGCCGGGTCTAAGCTCTGCCATTGGCTCCGACCATTTCAGTCGGAGCGGCTCCCTGTGTGTCGCTCTCAAATGCCTCTGCCGCTGTGAAACAACAACAACAACAACAACAACAACAACAACAACAACAACAACAACAACAACAACAACAACAACAACAACAACAACAACAACAACAACAATGTAGCGTTGCTACATGCTGAAAATGGAAAGCTTTGATGAAGATTTGGACTGTGCATTAAAGCAGGCCTGCTTGGTACTTTCGTTGGATGGTTGTAAAGATAACAGAGCCTTTTTCCCCCACTGGACCGGAGTTAGATTAAGAGCAGCCAGACTCTCCTGTGAAAACGGAGATAGTCTGGCAAGCGATACAGATACTGTAATGGAGTACTGCAGCAATGGAAGATCTGGATGCTAACACCTCCGGTTCCTACGCGTAATCAATGGGATTTTTGTCCGTGGATTTTTGTTAAATGCTTGAAATAAGGTCTGTGGTTAACAAAAGTTGATAAAATAGCGAACTTTGTGTTCAGCAAGATAATCTTCACAAATGAGGACCACCTTTATGATTTTCGAAGCATAATGTTATAGAACAACATATGAGACAAAACTATTAAACATACATACAAATGTGCAGAAAAGGATTAGGGCCACGTGAAAAATTCTCAGTTTCTGACTTTAAAGGGATAGTTCAGTTTGTTTGAAGAGGGGTTGTATGAGGTACTTACAGTCAGTGTACTACATGCAGTAGAATGCAGCCGGTGCGGTTCCAGTTTGGAGAAATTGAGACCGGCCCCGTCAGGCAAGTGGAGCTGTTTGCTGAGTGTGAAGGGGGCCATGAGCAAAAACGTAAAAAAACAACAACAGAAGAAATACATAAAATGCTTCCATACTGCTCACCTGGCATAATCTAGTCTCCACAAGCTCTGAGATGCCAAGTTGACTTGAAAATACGTCATTTACTTCCTGCTTTTAGCTGAAATGTTCAATGTAGCCAGGTGCGGCAGTACTTGCTAGTACAACAAGTGGAGTTGCTGCACCTGGCTACATTGAAGATTTCAGCTAAAAACAGGGTGTAAATGATGTATTGTCATGTCAACTTGGCATCTCAGGGCTTGTGGAGACTTGGATTATGCCAGGTGAGCAGTATAGAAGCATTTTATGGATTTCTTCTGACTCAGCAGATGGCTCTACTTGCGTGACACGGCTGGTCTTCATTTCTCCAAACTGGGACTGTGCCAGCTGCATTCTACTGCATGTAGTACACTGACTGTATGCAAGTACCTCATACAACCCCACTTCAAACAAACTGAACTATCCCTTTAAACTCAGAATTCTGACATTCTCAGAATGTTTAATATCAGAATTCTGAGTTTAAAGTCAGAATTCTTAGATCAGAATTGTGAGAAAAGTCAGTCATTAAAGTCAGTAACCTGAATTTAATCGCAGAGAATTACCGTAGTCTAAAATCTGAGAAAAAAGTCAGAATTCTGAGTTTAAACCCAGAACCCTAAACCTCTTCCGTACAAATACAATGTAGAAAGGATGAAAGTGTTTCACCTGCATCAGGTCGGCTGCAGCCAGGTTCATCATGAACACCACAGCTTTCTTGGTTTCTTTGACATAGGCCCGGAACACCCACAAGGCCAGCACGTTCCCCAGGAAGCCTGGCACCAAGATCACACTGTACACCACTGCATACACATGGTGCTGGTACCTGCGTAGATCTTCATCGCTGCCACAGCTGTTGTTGTTGGCCATGGTTATCTTAGTCCGATGGCAGGGCACAGCCCCCCCTGGGAGGCTTCTTGTGGTCAGTCGTCCGTTGACAGGTGTATGTGAGCGTCCATGCTGTCCATGATGGCTAGGAGATCCTGATCCCGCCTAACTTTAGTCCTGTTCTCCACTGCCTCACAGCAAAGAAACCGACAGCAGAGACTAACTTTAGTCCTGTTCTCCACTGCCTCACAGCAAAGAAACCCACAGCAGAGACTAACTTTACTCCTGTTCTCCACTGCCTCACAGCAAAGAAACCCACAGCAGAGACTAACTTTAGTCCTGTTCTCCACTGCGTCACAGCAAAGAAAGTCACAGCAGAGACCTGAGATTGAGGAAGTGTCTTCCAGTGGGGTTATGGTTCCGTATAACTAAAACGCTGCCAGCCTTAGTGCGGTCGTTGTTTTATCCTGCTTCACTAACTTCAGTCCTGGCAGTAACACTGCTCCTAGTGGAAGAGAGGAAAGACAATGAGTGTCATGGTTGACTTGTGACTTTCTTTGTTCATAGGTTTTGTATTTCTGTGTGTATTATGTTTCCCAGTCTAGTTCTGTTAGTTTGATGTGATCCATGTTTCCTGTCCGCCCCAGCCATGTCTCAATCCTAATCACCCTCCCCATGTCGTAAACGGAGTCCACAGCACAATAATTTCATACGTGATACTTGTACCATGGAGTGACAATAAAAATCTTGAATCTTGAATGTGTACAGTATATTATAGTCTCGTTCCCCAGTCACCCTCCCCTATGTCGTAAACGGAGTCCACAGCACTAGAATTTCACACGTGATACTTGTACCATGGAGTGACAATAAAAATCTTGAATCTTGAATGTGTACAGTATATTATAGTCTCGTTCCCCAGTCAGTCTTTGCTTTCCGTTACATGTGTCAGTTTGTGTGTGAAGAGCTCTCTCGTCTTTGGTTTCCTCTTCCTGTGTCACCTGCTCCTGTTACATTGAACACCCGCCTTGGGATTTGATCACCGCCTACCTCGCTGTCCTGCATTTGGGTCCTCGACCACACCTCCATGTAACAATGAGTCACCTCAAAGGCATATTCCACAAAAACTTGAAAGCTCTCAAATCTAGAATTCTGTATAAAAGCCATAAACAACACTGATAGACTGAAAGTCACTGAAAGACAATTTTCCACCTCGGTGGACAATAAAGTTCTATTCTATTCTATTCTATTCTATTCTATAGGTTTGCAACTGTGGGTGCAAACCAGCCTGAGAGGACAACATGTTTTGCATCTTATTTGCTTTGATAGCGTATACAGGTGATATTATCTGGTAGGAAGAGAGAACTCTTTCACTATCGTACCTATTTTTATACAGTCTATGTATCATAACAGTCATGCATGCGCATGCTCACACAGTCTATGTATAAAACAGTTGCTGTAAGTCATGTGTTCACAGCTTTTGCAGTGGCATTCAAATGGACAAACCCACAGAGTAACTTGTGATCAGTTCTCCCACGGAGGGTTCAGTGGCGGGCATCTCCATTTGCAGAGAATAACGGACGGCGCTCAGTGTCAAACGGCTTGCAGAAACGCATGAGTGAAACTTGCGCGGTGAGCCATGAGGCCACACAAGAAAGACACGTCTTCTGCATTCGCTGTCACAAACATTATGACCCTTTTATGCTGAAATGAGTAATCCACTGTTTGCTTACTCTTCTGCAATGGCAAAGAGCTGTTGCATAAGCTCTTTGCTGAAAACATATTGTATGATTGATTGTCAGATGTTACCTAAAATACATGATATATATATATACTGTAGCATTTTAGAATGGAACTTCAAGCCATGGATGTGGTTAGGGCTGGGTATCGAACTTCAATACTTTTATGGTATCGACCGAAGTACACCATCGAGTATCGATTCATTTCGAGTATCGATTCACCAACTTTCAATACCTATGAGCGCATCTTGTTTTTTCCGATTTGTCCTTGAATGCAGCATACAAGCGCGAGACTACAAAATAATGTTCTAAATAACTATGTTGAAATTGAGAAGTTTGGGCTTATTTTTTCCAACTGAAATACTTTTTTTTTTCTTACAGAGAGTAACTATCGAAAAAAGTATCGTTCAAGAACCGGTATCGAAGTCAAGGTACTGGCATCGAGTGACATCACTGATGACATCAGTCAATAATGATATCACTTTATGCATAGAATTGGTGATGTCACTTGAGCCAATTGTGATGCCATCAGTGATGTCATGAGTGAGATGTTACCATTGATGTCACTTGAGCAGTTGAAGGATTGTGGTGCTGCCACCGATGGGCATTGTGACATGATCATTGATGATGTTACGGATGATGTCACAATCTATCTATCTACAGTATACAGTATATAAAAAGGAGCATGTGGTCAATGTTTCTCTGTTTGTTTCAATTTTTGTGCCACTGATGATGTCATAACAGGCATTGTGACATCACTGATGATAAGTCCCAGAAGTGATGTCATCAGTGATGTCACTTGAACAATTGTGCATTGTGACATCACTGATGATGTCATAGGCATTGTGACATCATCAGTGATGTCATAAGAGCATGTGCATGTGAGCGCTGAAGGAGTGCGTGCCCGTCCACATGTCCTCGAGTGCCCGCCGCCCGGGTGGTCGTCAAAAGGGCCTTTCTGTGTGGAGTTTGCATGTTCTCCCCATGCCCCCTGGGGGTTTCCTTCATATAGGAACCCCTTCACCAAAACATGCAATATCCTGGTCGCTGATGTGGTGCCTCCTCTGGTCTCTCTCTGCTCTGTTCAGCTCAACAATCATGGTCAATCCAGACATACCTCAGGCTTTTAGACTGAGGGCCTGGTATGACCAGGAGGTGAGACCCCCCCCCCCCCCCCCCCCCCCCACTATAATGGGTCCGGGATGACCACGCCCCAAACTCATTTGATTGGTCACTGCTTCTTCCTGAAAAGGTGTAGGAAGCTGACAAAGATGTGGTTAGGATTAGGCTTATGTTTTCCTTATTTAACCACGACCATACCCAAACCCTCCTAACCACATTGTTGTACTTGCCTAACCCTAATGTTTTAAAATAATAAAAAGGTGTGTGGTTTGACTGGGAATCGAACTCTAGCCTTCAGATTGTAAGGTAAGCCACAAGCCCTAGCACAAGCTGACCTGAACATCTTTCACCCCTAACCCTAATCTTAACCAATTTATTTTTACTTGCTGCATGTTTTCAGGAAGAAGCAGTTGCGGC
Organism: Poromitra crassiceps; assembly: GCF_964638095.1. Lineage (NCBI taxonomy): Eukaryota > Metazoa > Chordata > Actinopteri > Beryciformes > Melamphaidae > Poromitra > Poromitra crassiceps. Next base: position 31,921,678 of record NC_139634.1, on the reverse strand, counting down.
GACCAATCAAATGAGTTTGGGGCGTGGTCATCCCAGACCCATAGTGGGGGGTTGGGGGGGGAGTCATCTCATGACCAGGGGGGCTACGCTCTAAATAGCCAACCCCTGACAGAGACGAGGTCAGCGGGCAGCAGAGCAAGGGTCAACTGGAAAACACACTGAGCGATGTTAAGGATGATGCCATAACCACTGATGATGTCATGTCATGCCCCACAATCGTCAAGTGATGTCATACCAACTGATGATGTGTGGATGATGTGGGCACGACAACAAAAAAGTGCACCCAGTCCACCCCTCTATTACGCAATATCTACACGAATAAGAGTGTGTATAGTAATGATCACTATTATTTATACTGTGCTATTAACTTCCAGCACATGCTTCCCTCTATTCAGTGCTCATTAAGCCTCTCCGTCAGGACATTCACGAGGAGAGTTTGGAGGAGGTTGGAGGGGATTTTGGACGGTTTGAACGCTGGCTCGGCGCCCTGTGCAGCGAGGAGATGTCAACTATCCACTGTAGCTCTCTGACCTCTGACCTCTGCTCTCTGACTGCCTTTTGTCCAGCTTCACAGTGCGTGGCCGGGGCTCCCAGTAGACCGTGTCTCTCTAGCTTCGGTGAACTTTGACCCTTGTGGCACTCCCCCACCAGTTCAACTTTATCACTCATTCTTCCCCTCTGTGTCTTCCACATGTCTGACGATTGTCACACCCTTAAATATTTCTTTGTATGAGAACTGTTAAATGATGTCTGTTGTTTGATCTCAAATGACTAATTTGGTTGGCCGACAGCCCGGTAGGGTTAGGGGTTAGGGGTTAGGGGTTATAGGGTTAGGGTTAGGGGTTGGTTATAGGGTTAGGGTTAGGGAGCCGTGCAGGAGCTCTAGCCGGTCCACCGACACGCTGCATGCCGCCTCGCTCAGCTGGTTCTGCTTTGGGCCGTTGTCTGTGACCGTCGACTCATGTTAGTACTGTATATCATAGCTGACCAATCACAAACAATCGTTTTTTGTGACTGAATTATCACTGCATGTTCTCGTCTTGTTGATATTTTGTGTCTTATGCTAAGAGGACAAGTGAAGAAGTTCTACAATGAGTAAATAACCACCACACAAAAAGACTTTCAGAAAGGAACTGCTGCTCATAATATGTGCCTACCTTCAGATTCAGTTGAACATGAATGATCGTTGGGCCTTTTCCGATGGAAACGCTAGTGTGTTTCACCCACAGTGATTCATCTCTCTGTGTGTCAGAGCTGCTCCGGCCAGGCACACGTAGCATCTGGCCTCTTGTATCAGCGCCCCCAAATGTGCTGGCAGTGAGCAGCAAGGTCCCCTCTCCAGGTGCCTGTTCCAAGACACAAGACAGCCATGACCCCCGTCCCGTTACACAGACACAGAACCACACACACAGACACACACACACACACACCACACACCCCTACATAGCAGACATTCCACACATTGGAGAAACACATGAGATCTCCCATGAGGCGTGACTGACTCCACAGTGAAAGTATCCCACCCCTCGTTCCAAAGCTCACACTCAAACTCACAAACAGTTTCAGGAACAGCGGTTAAGCTTACAGTATTGTGAAGATCAATGACTTACCTCTGCTCTCAGACGTCGCTCTGCGTGACTTGAATCTTGTTTGTTCGTATCACAGGGCGGAAGGCAGAAGTGTCAAGCATCAGTCAACACATGATGTGCACCCCCCCCTTCTCCTCCGGTCCCCGCCTAAAATGAAATACCATTCTTTTCTGTGTCCCGCCTTCTTTCTCTCTTTTCTCTCTCCTCTTTTTATACCATACCTTTTTCTGTCTATCTGCCGGCTCTTTTGGCTGTTTTTCACTGTCTTGCTGTAAGTCTCTCTCTCTCTCTCTCTCTCTCTCTCTCTCTCTCTCTCTCTACACTGAGAGGCTTTACCACAGATAGGACTTCCTGAGAGCACGGTGGTGGGGGGGGCGGGGTTCCATCATTGACACCATCATACTGTAACTTCTGCTATTGAGTCACAATCTGCTTGTAGATGATAAAACCCTTGAAACCCTTTCCATTTATTCAGACTAATCAGTGTTTCTTAAATTCCCTTTTTTTGTCAGAAGGTTTTGTTGTTTAAAGTTATCGACATAAAAAAAGAAGCGGGGAAAGAGAGAATAATAGAGGAAGCTGACAATCACTACACTATACAGGATTGATATTACTATTACATTACTATGTCAATACTAAAAATAAACATACACAATAACATACATGCACATCAACTAATGTTTATTTTGTTTTGGCAGCTCACAATACTCTGAACGTACTTTCCAATTTTTTTTCCTCATATTTCATTACTTGATAATGTCAGGAACTAAACAGCAGCAATGTAATGTGGATGAGGTGTTTGGTGGGAAAAGGTAATACTGTTATATAAGTTACTTTAACTTGAATATAAAATGTATACTAACTTTGGGCATCTAGTATTCTTGAACTAGTATTCTTGTGCATTCTTTGTGCATTTTTTGTTATAGCGGCCCCTGTGTGGCCCGTGCTGGAATTGCACAAAAATAAAATAAATAAATGCAGTGCACCTGAACGCAACATGCAAGATACACGCTTTCCGTATTGACCTGGCTATGACCCCCTCCCCCTCTAAACAAACACCCGTGTCCAATTGTTCATGTTCAAGTCATTCTAATAGTCAACTTCTGTTGTAACATTTCAGTCTGAATTCTAGAATATTTTTCAATCATCTTGATGAAATCAGGCTAAATGTAATCTCATGTGTAAGAAATGACTGTTTTACATTGAGGAAGTTTGAAAAATGTAAATTAACTTGTTGGTTTTGGATTTACAGTATTTAGCTTCAAGACTGCATTTTTGTCCTTGTATGACCCTTACAACACAGGCTTTGAGCATCCCGGCCCACTTACTGACACTTACGCTTAAATTATAACCCACTCATATTCTGGTTTATTTCAAGAAAGATATTTTGGCTAATAGAAATTCTAATTGGCTGGTAACTTTAAAATCTAGCAGCCATATTGGCAGGTGATCAAAAAAGTTAATTTCAAGCCCTGCAGGGAGAGCAGGTGGTGACATAGGAGTGAATGAGAAAAGGATCAAATATTGTTGGTTAAGACTAAATAATGACATCACAACTGTTAATTTAAAATGAGCTATTCCTCTAAACCTGCCTTCAAATGCCCAAACTTTTCCGCGCCGGCGCCCTTCAGACACTGGCACCATTCGGCCCCCAGCCCTCGGCCCCCAGCCCTCGGCCCTCAGCAAAATGACCCTTGGTGAAGTAATTGGGGACCCCTGCTATAGTGTATAACTATACACTACTGGGAAAACAAAACTGAAAGTAATATCACATATCACAATATCGCATGCCAGAAGGCAGGGAGAACATGCAAACTCCACACAGAAAGGGGCGGGACTCCAAACCACGACCTTCAGTGTGGCATCACTGATATAACCACTGAGCCACCATGACACCCATTGATTTGACTGTTAGGGTGCTGCATTTGAATTTGAACCTTTTGTGAGTTACTACATAAAATATACTTAACTTACTGTATGTTTAAGTATTTTTCTGGTATCAACTATAGGCCTAAGTAAACTATTCTCAGTACCTGTTTGCAAAAGTATAAAGTTGATGTTGAATACTTTATACTTTTGCAAAAATACTTAAACTTTTAGACTTGCACAGTATAAGTTTAAGTACTTTCAAGTGTACCTTTTGGAAGTACAACAAAAGTAAAATAAAAGCATACCTATACTTTAAAACATGGTGAGTACCAAGAGTGTGCCGGGCAGATACCAGATGCGACGAGGAGGGGAAGGGTGGTTGGCAAACTTACAACCTCAAACTGCCAAAACTCAGAGCCTGGTCGTTACCAGTTTGGAAAGTGGCTGCAACTGCTGCCAACTGTCTTCACGTCTTAGCACTGTGAGAGGAAGTGCAGTGAAGATCTGTTGGCACATGTCTACATTTATTTCACTGCCACAAAGAAAATCTCCATCATGGAAGAAGAACAGAAACAAAAGTCGAGGCCACAGCAGAAAGCACATAATTCGCATTTGTTTACATTTATATACATTTCAAACATTAGCAATTCATTTAGCACTTCTTCATGTGACGTCACATAGCCATAGCTTATTCAAAGTTGTTGCATTTTTAGAACACAAGAACACAAACTAGGACACTTAGGATAAACATAACCGGTCATATGTGATCTAGCCTAGGTAAACCCAGCCCCCACCTGACCTGCTCTCTCAGTTCCCAGTCATAGTGACTGAGAACAGTTCTGAGAGCAGGTCATGTGGGGGATGGGTTTACCCAGTCTATATGTGATCAGCTGTGGTGATATTTTACAGTGCATAGACAGAGAGAGATTGACACAGACTATGTGCATGTATGTACATGCAACAAAACGCACACCATCTCCAGTGCGGATCAAAGATCTGTTTGTTCTGAAGCAGTTTCCTCAGGGAGTATCACACATTAAGGTCAGACTCATGGGCGATTATACGTTGGTGCACTGGCTGCACGTGCAACCCCTAGTGGCCAGATGATTTTATTTTTTATTTTATTTTATTTTTAACCTTTTATTTATACAGGGGGAGTCTCACTGAGAGCAATGCTCTCTTTTTCAGGAGTGCCCTGTTCACATTCACACACACATTCATACCTGGAAGCTAACCAGTACAACATCACCTGACTGCAGCTTGGGTAAAGTTGCATCTACTGTAGGTGTCATTCAGCATATTGTGATATGTTGTTGGAGAATGTGTTGTCATATCCTACTATAGCATTCAGTGTCTCCTATACAGTTATCTATTTGTGGAGGTACACCACAATAGATTTTGAGCACCACAAATAGATTTTGACTGCCACATATTAATTTCAAGTAGTTGACTGCAAACACCTGCTTTAGGAGCCCACTAGATGGTGCTCTGAGGCCCACCAGTGGGCCACGGTTCAGTGGTTGAGAAACACTATCATGCAGATAGAATAGGCTATATAAGGAGACAATTATTTTTTCATCACTGTAAAGCCACAGCATAGTGAAGAGGATATCCACAGATGTAATTACAGCTTACATAAAATTCTGTGTGGAGGCTGTGATACCCCAGAAAACAATAAAACTATACCCCAACAACAAGTCCTATATTAATAAGGACATCATGGACTGCATCAAACGCAAGAGGCTGGCCTTCAAGAACAAGGACCAAGTGCAACTAAGATCAGCACAAAGGGTGCTGAACCAGAAACTCAACACAGCAAAAAGACAATACAAGGAATCCATCGAAAAGGACTTTAGTGCTAACAATACAAAGAAAATGTGGGACACCATGAAATCAATCACCAATATGACTCCTACTAGGAAACCACTGTACTCAACAGATGACAATATTATGGCAAATGATTTGAATAATTTTTACCTCAGGTTTGACTCACATGATTTTTCTGCTGAACGTAACGATGTCATCAACACTTTAACAATTGATGATGACGTTCCAAAAATAGACATCGAACCCGTTGAAGTCACACGACTGTTTAAAAAAATAAACACCAATAAGGCCACGGGCCCTGATGGTGTCTCAGCCTTCCTCTTAAAGACATGTGCGGAAGACCCTGTCTTTCAGAGGTCGGTTGACTCACACACAGTCCCATCTCTGTGGAAGATAGCAATTATAACTCCTCTTCCGAAAAAACCTGTTCCCCAAGAACACAATGATTATAGACCAGTAGCCCTGACCTCTATTGTAAGTAAATGTTTAGAAAAATTGATGGTGTGGAAGCTGAAGTCAAACATACATGGGCAGTTAGATTCTTATCAGTTTGCCTATAAAGACAACCGTGGCACTGATGATGCAATACTTACCATAACACACACCATCTTGCAACATATTGAAAACCCCAAGGCTTACGCTAGATTGCTGTTTGTCGACTTCAGCTCTGCTTTTAACACTCTGCAGCCACACATCCTTCTCAGTAAACTCAGTCAGATGTCTGTTAACCCATATATCATCAGGTGGTATCACTCATTCTTAACCAACAGGACCCAGCCAGGGCCGCTGGAAGTCATTTTAAGCGGGCCCCACCGAAAAAAAATTTGGCGTTTTTTTTAACATTTTTTTGCCATATTTAGAGGAATATCTCATTTTAAATCAACATTAGGATACTGTTGTGATGTAATTATTCAGTATTTTCTCCTTTTCTCACTCATTCAGAGCAAAGAGGGAGATATATAGCATGATGATAATGCTCTATATCTCCCTATTTGCTCTGAATACACCAGTTAACATGACACAGACTTAACATGATAGAAATATTATCAGCAAACTTAATGACTAGACTAATTATTCTGATCTGAATGGCATATATCAAGAAACATTGACTCCTCTCTTTGCTGTATAGTGGGAGGTGCATTTTTGAGTAGGCTATTAAAATAGCATGTCAAGTTCACATTTCTTTATTGCCAGATTAAACAATTCGTATTGGTTGTTGGTTGGTTCAACACAACATGTGCGTGCATGCGCGCTTCTTCTTCTTCTCTAGCCTACAAGCATGTAACTTCCTTGATTGTTATTGTTGATAATTCTATTTAAATAGGCTACATTTTCATTTCCCGAAACATTCTTAAACAAGAAAGGAACATAGTGCACTGCAAAATATTTTTAATTACATTTGTAAAAAAAAAAAAAAAAAAAAAAAATTTTTTTTTTTTTGTGTGGAAAAATCTAGGGGGTGCTGCAGCACCTGCAGCACCCCTACTTCCCGCGGGCCTGGACCCAGCAAGTCCAAGTGAACCAGACACTGTCTGAGCCCAAGGTGATCAACACAGGTGTCCCCCAGGGATGCGTGAGTTCGCCCCCTCTTTTTACAGTGTACACAAATTATTGTAGAAGTATTCATTCAGGAATTTTCATTATTAAATTTTCAGACGACACTGCCATCTTGGGTCTTATAGACACAGACACAGACATTTCGAGTTATAGTCTGGAGGTCGAAAGGATTGTACAGTGGTGTGAGGACCATCACCTCATTGCAAATACAAAAAAAACAGAGGAAATTATTTTTGATCCAGGGCACCTGGGGGATCATTCCCCAGTGTTAGTCCATAATGCCCAAATTGCCCAGGTTCATTCATACAAATACTTGGGTGTACATATTGATTGTAACCTATCTTGGAATGTCCATGTAAACTCTGTGTGCTCTAGGATCCAGCAGCGACTGTACTTCCTGCGACGACTCAGGGTGTTTGGGGTCGGACAGAGGATTTTGTTATTATTTTATCATGCTGTTATAGAGAGCATTTTTCGTTACGGTATATCTGCTTGGTTTGGCAACTTACCAGTTAAGCTGAAATCACAAATAAATAGACTGGCTCATACTGCAATGAAAGTGATGGGTGTGAGGGAGCAGCCCACCCTTCAAATACTCTTTGAGGAAACTGTAATCAGACAAGCTAGGAAGATATTGCTGACCCCTCTCATGTCTTGTATTCAGAATACAAACTGCTTCCATCTGGCAGGCGTTACAGAGTCCCAATCAAGAACAAAAAAAGACACCTCAACAGATACAAATACTCCTTCATCCCCATATCAGTCAGTCTCCTAAACTCAGGTCATAGGTAATGTATTGCTGATTGCCTACTGTAAATTATTGATGTTTGCACTTTGGTTGTGTGTTTGCACATGTCGGCACTGGTGTGCTATGCACTATTGTTTTTTGTTGTTGTTTTTGTTTTTGTTATGGCACTGTGTACCTATGTGGCAGCCTGTATGTCCAAGACAAATTTCCCTCGGGACAAATTAAAATAATCTTGAATCTTGAATCTTGAATACCGTATTCATGTGATGTGTGTAGTTCTTCATATGTACTAGCCTCTTCATTTTGCTCTCAGAGTGCCCCAGATTAATGCATTTTATTTTAAAATTTACAAAATTTCTTTATCCCCCTACCGGAGTAATATTTACTTCTGGGTGGTGCAACCCCTGTTTGGAAGGTCTATAATCGCCTATGGTCAGACTGCTCTCGGGTCAGTTTGTAGGCCTAGTCAGTCTCCTCCTGGGAAATCATTCTGTTGTCCAACTTTGCTCTTGTCAATTCAGTCTGTTTTCCTTTTCAACCACATACATCACAGAGACATAATGTTTGTCATGAGGGAGGGGCTATATAGTTAGGTCATCCTCCAAGGAAAACAGATTTGGTTCTGAAGAGTGCTATCAAAGACGATGAGATTTTCAAGCAAGACAGCCCAACTTCAACTCAGTTCCTGTCATTTTGGCACGCACGTTTTGCCCATGGCTTTCCACGGACACGCCCACTTAGGAGGTTTTCGGCAGGTCTGAGTCTATTGGAGTCAATGGGAAAAGTCAACGTGATCTCAGATTATGACAGATTATTTTGCCCGCATATTCATTCAAGTAAATATTCGACCCATTGTCCGAAGCCACATATCTTCAGAATATTCTGACACTAAAATGGAATTTTTCAGACAGACAGATCAGGAGCAAATTAAACTTGTTCAAGACCTGTCTCTATCTCAGCAACACTCTCTCGTGAGATTTGGCAACAGGAACTCATGTTAGCAGGGAGCGATTAGCTAAAGCTAAAGCTGAAGTTCGTTGATGTAGTAGCTAAATCTGTGGCTAGATTTATTTTTATTTTTATGCAATATCTTACTTTCAACTGTATTGAGCTAACAACGGGCAGTTTTGTCTTTCTATGTGTGGTTTGTGTGGAGTTTGGGAACTCACAATCTCTATTTCAAGTTAGCTTGCTAGGTCAGCACTAACCCCGCGTCACCGGGCACAGTCCTCTCACAACACTTCAGGGAAGAGGTGACAACGTGACCATTTAGGAGACTTGCTGCCACCATTTGTTAGAATTGGCGGAGCCTGCGGCGAACCATCTACAGTAATATAATATCTCTGGTGCTACTCCTTGTAAGTGCTCTCCATGCTCATCAGTCTTCGATCCACCGTGCGCCGAGAAGAGCTGCTGTTCGGGGAGGAGATGAGAGAGGCACTGAAGGAGGAGGTGCGCCGGGACAGGTGCGATCTGAATTCGGCTGTGAGAAAGTAGTAGAGCAGAGGGTTGAGGCAGCAGCTCAGGCTGGCCAGGCACAGAGACACCGGGTGGAACTGACGCACGGCCAGCCTTGTGGCACAGTGGGACACTATGTCCTGTGACACCATCAGGTACAGCAGGAAGTTGAGGTGGTAGGGGGCGAAGCAGAGCAGGAAGAGGGCGGTGCAGCTCAGCACCATGCGCAGGGCACGCCGCTTCTCACCGGCCGTCCCCATGTCGGGCAGCTTGTCGGCCTGGGAGCCAGAGGAGGAGCCTGAGAGAAAGAGGCTGCGACGCCGGGCTGGAGGGCTGAGCGGAGCCTGTGAGCGCAGCTGATCCTGGATCTGCCTCTGCTTGAGGGAGCGGGCGATGCGGATGGAGCTGTAGCTGATGGCAGCCAAGGGGAGCACGAAACCAAGCATCTCACCCAGAACCATAATGGTGACCATCACAGGGACAGGCAGTCGACGTGTGGGCAAGTCCTTAAAACAACCAACTTTAGGAGGGTTGGGACTGGAGACTGGCCTGTAGCTGGGGCTGGTGTACAGGGGTGATAACCCTAACGCGATGGGACTTTGGGTAGAATCAAGGGAATCGATGATGTTTTGGTTTGCACTGGCATGGACACTGGTGCTGCCGTTTCTCATCAGAATGAAGGGTGAGCAGCCCAGGCCGACCGCCACCCACACTATGATGCTGATGAACAGGTCATAACGCCGCCTCCACTTACGGGCAGAGAATGGGTTGAGCAGGAACACACACCTCTGCACGCTGATACACATCTAGAACCAGAGGGATCACATAGACAAATAAGTGAGGTGAAGTTGACTAGTATGTAGGGTTCACATGCACAGGGAGTTTACATATTAATATTCGTATTCCCCTCAGTGGCTTTTGTCAGAAGTTATGCATTATAGCAAAATAATTCACATTTGACTCCCGTTAATTGAACTGACTCGACTGAGCTAATATATGAAATTCCTTCTTCTTAATGACCATATCTCCCAGATCGCCCTTCGGCTTTCTTATTCTCATTGTATCCCTCTTATCGGCTGCTTACCAGGAAGGCTATGGAGGCGTACATGTTGAGGTATTTGAGGTAGAAGCAGACCATGCAGACGGCGTGGCCAAAGGGCCAGGTGTGTGTGAAGTAATAGTAGATCCTCAGAGGCAGAGAGAGGACGTGGGCCAGGTCTGCCAAAGCCAGGTTTATCATGAAGATCACAGCCTTGGTCTTCTTGCTGTGGGGCGGAATACAGATGTTACCCATGTCCTGAATGTGTGTGTGTGTGTGTGTGTGTGTGTGTGTGTGTGTGTGGTATATCCTTCAAATATCTGCTATTATTGGTAGCGCAATATGGAGGAGGCACTGCTTTTTGTACCCATGAGGTAGATAGTGTCCTGTTACTTTGGCTTATAGTATTATTGTATCTGTCGACCTGCCATTGTCATCATCCTGTGCGTTAACATCCTATATGTATGCATTATTGTGGTTGCCAATTAGACACTTTGTAACTGACTGACTCCCAATATCTGATTGCATTAATAGTGTTTATGTGGACATAATTTTTTGTGTGTGTGTGTGTGTGTGTGTGTGTGTGTGTGTCTGTGTGTGTGTGTGTGTGTGTGTGTGTGTGTGTGTGTGTGTGTCTGTGCGTGTGTGCGTGTGTGTGTGTGTGTGTGTGTGTGTGTGTGTGTGTGTGTCTGTGCGTGTGTGCGTGGGTGTACCTAATATGCCTGCAGAGGACCCAGAGTGCGGTAGTATTGAGCAGGAGACCGGGGATAAAGAGAAGCAGGTAGAAATAGGTGTACAGCTGATCCATGCGTTGCTCCCAGCTGGTCATATCATGGCCGCATGGCGAGGAGGAGTTCGCCACAGACTCCGCCCAGGAGCCTGACTTATTCTCAGTCATTCTCTCACAAAAACACCGGTGGCATAGTTTATCAAAGCTACATTATACACATGCCCTTTTCTGTGGTCAAAGACAGAAATACTGAGAGGTGACAAACAGGAAACAGCCTTCTCTTCACATGTTCAGAGGTGTTATGATCGTGGAACATTCAGTTCTTTCACATTTTCACTCATACACATACGATCCAACACCTGCAACAGAACAACACAAGGAGAGATGACAGGAAATTGAATTAATAATAATGATCAATATAGCCACAAGCGGCAATACCAGGGGTTCAAGCCTGTTGATGTCACAATGCCTATGACAAGAACACTCAATCACAATCCCTTATGACATCACTCACTGATGACATCACAATGATGTCACAATGTCTATGATATCATCAGTGATGTCACAATTGACTGATGGCATTGTCACATCATCAGTGTCCATGACATCATCTCTGGTATTTGCTATGCGCAAAACGTGAAATGGGCTGTTATATCCCCAAAGACTGGTAGATTGGTGCAACTATGTGCAAAGTTTGGTTACTGTGGGCCTTAGGGTTTCTGACATACATATACAATATATAAATACAATAGGGTTTCCAGCCCCTTTACCTAAAGGTAGGTTATAAATCAGAGACTCCCTCTGCGTATCCAAAGATTACAGAAGGCAATGTCTGGGAGAAAGGGAGAGCAGCTTGTCTGCTTATCAACTGAACCATCTGCCTTCCTCCTGCCATCAAGACACCAACACCCTTCCTGTGCTGGGCGGCCCCATGGGGGAACAGAGAGCACACGCCACAGCTTTTTCTGGTCTGTCTAAATTTTGTCTCTTGCCCCTATTGGCTTTTTGGACTGTCAATCAAATGCCCTGCAGTCAGCCAACTGATGACATTACATTAAATGTGCAGAGTTGTGCTATTATCTCCTCTTGATTTTGAGGTAGTGGATAAATACAGTGATACATTGTAACAATCATTGCATTGTGTCAGCATTTATTGCTTTAATAATCACAAGGGGAAAACATTTGAGTAGCATTTTGACCCTTTGTCTCACACTTTCCTCTGATTCAATCTTAAAAGCAAACCATTGCTAAGACTTTAAAGCGGTTACTTCAAATAATGAGCTTGTCAGAAAGAGAGAGAGAGGGTGGCGTGGGGGGGTGCCGCTCCGTCTTTGATCAAATGCTGTTTAAATAAAAAGCTTGTGTTTTTGAGTGTCAACGATTCAGCCGAACATATTTTGTTTTGTCACAAGCTTATTTGGTGACAAGGTACTGTGATTTGCAAGTCTTTTTATTTTTGTGAAAAAACAATATTGCAGTTGTTTTTGTGTCTGTGTGCAGTGTGATCATCATGTCTGATGGCTATCTTCACAGCTATATACAAAATACATGATACAAAATGTCCACTGCTGTATCAAATCATCAATTCGCAATCATGTCAACTAAACCCTTGTTTACATCTCCCATGAGCATCTAATATGACTTAAATCCAGTGTTGGGCAAGCTACTTTCAAAATGTAATATACTACATATTACTAGTTACTTTCATTTGAAAGTAATACGTTACTTTACAATATTACTGTCTGTGTAGAGTAACTCGTTACTTATTACACTACTTTTGCATTACTTTTACCAAAACAACAGCAGCAGCAGAATGAAATCGCCGCCCCGGAACATCCCGAAAAATAATTTCAACTGCCTTGAAGTCAGTGTAAACAATCCAAAATTCTAAATGTTATTCTTTTCCTTTGTTATTGTCATCTATAGTGCTTATTTGCATTAAAAACACACACACAGTTTGATTAGGAAATGATTGTATCTTTTTTAAATATGTGCTTTGATTTAAAAAGGAATTTAACTCAATTTGTAACTTGAGTTACTTGACAAAGTAACTGCTATAATATGACTGAAATCCTATAAGTAATAAGTTATATTACTGAGTTACTGAGTTATTACATGTAATATGTTACTTTTGTAATGAGTTACCCCCAACACTGCTTAAATCATGCCTGTCAAATAAAACTAATCATATGTGCATACTGAGTGATTCGGATATTGCAGCAATAGTGCCAAGTAAAAGAGGATCGACTCACAAACCACTTGCTATCAGCAACATGTGATCTTAAGAAGATACGACAGCACGGCATTGCAAAAGAGCCTCCTTACTTGGCCATATTTCTGTTTGAGCAAAAGAACTGTGGTGCAGTATTACCTTGTGCTTTCATCTCGCTGGATGACCAGCATGGCTGGAGGGGAGAGGTCAGACCCAGGAGTGACCACCAGCGACCATGTGCTCCTGCTGCATGTCACATTCACACGCCTGCGGAATGGACGAACACATGCACAGTCCTCTCTTCAAGCTTTAGCAAAGCACCGTCAACAAAAACCAAAACCCCTAGGGCACGTTTGCAAAAAGGGGGAGAACTGCCAAGTGGGTGTACAGTATTTCTGCATGTGTGGGGGTGCATGAAAACGTTTCTGGTGCAGGCTGTTTGAGCGGGCTGTCAGTGATGACGAGGGGAAGTGGTTCTGAAGCTGATTGCAGCAGCTCTGCCCCCGTCTGTGATGTTATTCCACCATTAGTTACGTCACTCTGTCCCATAGCAACTGCAGTCTAAACTCAGCAACATGCACGATGACGAGGTACAGACAGAGAAGGTGTTTGTGGTTAGACAGAAAAACAATCTGCTGGTAAACACATTTAGAAGAAGATTGGCAGACAGATTTCAATTCCTCTTACCTCTTAAATGGCTTGGGCTTGCCACGGCAGTTGCTCTGGTCCGACGACACAGCAGACTTGTCGCTGAACTTGTTCTCCCTTAAGAGTTTTGCATGAATCTTTCGGTGATGTGACAAAAATGCCACAACCAACTGCTTCCCCTTATCAGATATTCCACTTCCTCCTTTCTCTAACCATATTTTATCAGCTTAGTATGAAAAATGATAAGACAAGGTGGGTCTCTGTGTACCTCCTAGACAATTCCATCAGTCTTTAGTCCTCTTAAACTTTGCAAGGCTGCATCTCCTCATGTCCTATGTCTCTTTGATTGAGAGCGGTGTCTTCTCTATGCTGCCACCACAGTACAGTCACAGAGGCTATTGTGGGCATAAAGGACAGTAAGCTCTGCACAGCACGTGACATGCTGAAAGCAGAACTGAGGTTGAACAGAATAACTGTGGTTGGTATACACCCTGTTGGTTTCACACCTCCAAAGTCACAAAGTGAATGCACAAAGTCGCACTTAAGAAAAAGTGTAGCACATACCTGTTGTCATGCACGTAGGCTATGTGCTTGTTTGTGGGCCTTCTGCAGCTTCCTGTGTCAGAATCAGAATCACTCTTATTGCCACAATATGCAAGATTACATAGGCTACGTGCTGCTACAGTTTTGTTTCATATAACTTATCATATCATGGTTCTGTATAGAGCCAGGACAGACACTTGATTAATAAACATGATAGAACACCACCAAATAGACCCTTTTCACGGTGACCATTTTGTGTCGAAAAGGCAGAATAAACACAGGTGCAAGCAAGACACTAATGAGGGTTTCCAAATTCCAATCATGGCAGTTTGAAACCCTCAGTGTTTTCCTGGCACCTGTGTTTACCCTGCCTTCTCGACACAAAATGGCCCCCGTGAGAAGGCTCTATAGTGGTGAAACGTAGGTGGAGTGGAGTGTGCATGCTGGACATATTAAGTGGAGCGTCTCCACTGTATTTGCCAATCCAATAACTCTCATCGGGTTAGAAAGTGGTAGTTCCACCAAATGGCCACTAGAGGTCAGAACATGCCAATACAGACAGTTTACTACACAGTATGAGCCAGGGGAAATGCTCTTCTCTGGGCCAAAGGAAGAGCACGTTTGAGTGATTTCTCTCTTAATGTTGCAAGTATTTGCGCTGCATTTTTAACATGAACCCATCACGAGGTTAAGGTCGGTTCTCGCATGTCTTTTCTACTCCCACTATCTTACATCCTGCCCTGATTCTGTGACCTCCAGTAGATTCCTCCTCCTCTCCGCCACCCCTGACCCAAATCCCCCACTCCCTCTACTGTTGTCTCTGCTCGGAGAGACTTAACGGTCACATCACTTACACTCCCAGAAAGGCCTACGAGTAGAATGAATACATCTCCCTCTGTCTGTCTGTCTGTCTGTCTGTCTGTCTGTCTAGTCCACAGCAGCAGCTACCCTTCAAATTGGCCTACTTACATTCCCTAGTA
Organism: Poromitra crassiceps; assembly: GCF_964638095.1. Classification (NCBI taxonomy): domain Eukaryota; kingdom Metazoa; phylum Chordata; class Actinopteri; order Beryciformes; family Melamphaidae; genus Poromitra; species Poromitra crassiceps. Next base: position 31,906,478 of record NC_139634.1, on the reverse strand, counting down.
AGGCCATGATTCTGTTACTATCCCTAGCTCTGCATGTCTCCATGAAAATGATGGATAAACAACTTGTCCTAACATGTTGTATAATGTCCCATACTGAACTATGTCCCCCCTCTCCAGCAAGAGACTTTAGTATACATACATACAGAAACATATTACACTCCTTGGTGGTGTTCCTTGGTAGCTCCATGGAAACACAATGGTGTTATGACTGCTGGGTATAGTCCAACTAGGTTCCACCATGACCAAAATGAATACGCTGGACTTTGGATGAAGGCATCATTCACCACTAGATGGCGTACACAAAAACAGGCAGAAACTGAGCAATACGAAACACCTCAATCTGGATTTGCTGACTAATGTAATGACTGTTTTGTGCTGCTACTGTACAAGTAATGCAACACTTATACAGTATGACATGATTTTTGTGTGGGTATGTAGCCAACAGTGCTTTGGAGTGTGTGCACATTGGTGTGTGTGTGTGTGTGTGTGTGTGTGTGTGTGTGTGTGTGTGTGTGTGTGTGTGTGTGTGTGTGTGTGTGTGTGTGTGTGTGTGTGAGAGAGAGAGACTTAGCAGATCTGTGGTCTAAGGCCAGATTAAGACAGAGAGAACTCATTCAGAGGCAAACAATGGACCATTGCTCCAGTCATAATAAGCATTTGGCCTGTGACACAGCACACAGGCCAAGGTCCTCCATTTGGATCAGAGCCGCCCTCTGGTTCCAAGAACAAGATCACACTAGGCGCCTGGCGAAAACGAAGAAGCACAGTATCGGCTACAACAACTCCCCTATCTATCCAAATGGACATTCCGCCTGTCCCTGTTCAGAATAAGGTTGCCTGACCCAAAAGCAAGCGCAGCAGGGAGAACGGTTAGAAATAAATGCAGCCAAGAAAGCAATTCAGAACAGATATTTAATGGCCACAAACGTCAATGTGAGACGCAGTCACCTCAGCAGGTCAGGGTGCTGCTATGTTGTAATAACAATGGAACTCGCCACACTAAGGAGTGTCAACATTAATCTCTAAAATGATATAGTGTGAAAGCTGAATATAACAATGGAAACTCGCTCAGAGTGTTACAAAAGAACTCAACAGCACATTTCAACAATGCGGACAAAAATCTCAAATCTTATTCACAATCCAGTGCATTTGTGAGTGTGTTTGCGTGTGTGTGTGTGTGTGTGTGTGTGTGTGTGTGTCTGTGTCTGTGGGTGTGCGTGCGTGCGTGCGTGCGTGCACTGTTAAGCCTGAGTGATACTGTGCTTGAGTCTCTTATATAGAGAGGCCCCTTGTCCCTGGTCCGTCACACCTGTCCCGGGTCTGTGGTCCCTCAGTGTTCTCTCATCGTAAACACACACTCACACAGATACACACATTCCTCTGCTCTCCAATGGTGGTTACTGTAATCCGCAAAGCCCAGGCCATACCTCAGGACTTACCTCAGGACTTAACTAATCTGTTGAGCTATGTGTTTGTCACTTCCAGGACCAAACTGCTGATTGCTTTATTTTTTCAAGTTCCAAGTTCAACTTCAGGACTCGTGTCTCTCAAACCCAGCCTGTCCTCCTTCTCCTTCCTTTTCTCACGTCTTCCTGGTTGAGTCAGACTCAGAACTGAGTCTCGGACCGCCTCGTCTCTTTGCCGTTGCTGGCCAGTGTGTCTGTGTCTCTGGTGAGAGTGTTCGATGTGTCCTGGGTCTCGGTGTCGCTGCTGAGGTGTGTGTCGCTACGGGGGTTGCTCTCCGGCCGGGTGCTGGAGCCCTTGCCTCCCGTGGTCAGGCTTTTCTGGAAGCTCTCTGAGGTGAAGTAGTAGACCACGGGGTCCAGGCAGCAGTTGAGACTGGCCAGACACAGAGTGATGGGGTAAAGAGTCCGGGCAAAGCGCTCCACAGCACAGTTTGACAGGGCCTGGGTCCGCACCAGAGCGTAGAGGAAGAGGATGGAGTTGTAGGGGACAAAGCAGATGATGAAGATGGCCAGGTGGACCAGAATCATCCTTAGGACGCGCCTCTTGTTCTCACCTCCGTGGCCGATGGTCACCGGGCGGCGGAGTTTCCGCAGAACCAGCGAGGAACACACCAAGTTGGCCAGCAAGGGGAGCAGGAAGCCCACAATCTGGGAAGAGAATGACACATAAATATTAATTTAAAGGTTTACACTCCCTGCTATGGCTCTGGTTGGGTTAAAGACTGATAAAAAAAGAGTAAATATGAGTATTTACGCAGCTATGAGACCTTTCAGACCACCATCCATAGTTTCCCATCCCATGCCCCTCCTCGCTCACCTCGATGAAGATGGTGATTTTGGACAGGTATGTCCTCCAGGTGCTCTTGGAGAAGCCCTCGAAGCAGGTTGTGGCTCGGTTGGCCTTGTTGATGGTGGAGAAGAAGGTCACTGATATCCCTCCTCCCACGATGGTCAGCCACACCGCCGCGCACACTAGCGCCGCGTTCCTGCGCGTGCGGATGGAGCGGGAGCGGAAGGGGTAGACGATAGCCAGGAAGCGGTCTACGCTGATGCAGGTGAGGAAGAGCATGCTGCCGTAGATGTTAGTGATGAAGGCCGTGCCCGACACCTTACACAGTCCATCTCCAAATGGCCAGTGACGGTTCACATTGTAGAAGACCTTGAAAGGCAGCGTAAAAACGAACACTAAATCGGATAGCGCCAAATTAGTCATGAACATTGTGGTCTCGTTGCGCATCTTCATGCGGAAGCAGAAGACGAAGAGGGCGGCACAGTTGGTGATCAGGCCGAGGACAAAGACCACGCTGTAGACCACCGAGTACAAGTTGTACTTGAAGGAATCGTCGATGCCACAGTTGTCCATTCCGGACTCGTTGAGCGCCAGGCTGGCCATGGTGAGAGCTCAGATGGGGAGGGGGGGGCTCCACAGATCAAGGGTACAGTAAAGCCGTCAGGAAAGGGGTGAGTCAGGGCGGATATCTGGGGCGTCAGTGGGGGGTCCACCAGGCAAGCCCCCTCCTGGCCATCGTGGACGTTCACAAACACAAACAGGGCAGACACACTCAGGATGTGGGACGGCGGGGCCGCTCAATCCTCCTGCGGAGAGAGAGGAAAAGGCACATGGTCACTTCCTCACAATAAAACTAAGAAGGGAGTAAGGAGCAAACAACTCCGGTTGCTCAATGCCAATGGGAGCTGTAGCATGCTGAATGGTTAGGTACCATTCATATGTCATTATTGCCATATACCAAAATGCAATGAAAAATTTGTGATATTATAATATTTCATATTAAAAGATAAACACATTCACACTATGCCTTTGAGTATGTCTTAAAATTGTATTTCAGTCTACAGAGGACAGAAAGCAAGAAGGATCATTTATATCAAGGAACGCTGAATTTAAATTTAAAATGTCTTTAATGTATGTGAACATATTTTAGTGGCAACAACCTTGCTCAAGCAAGTAACAAAGGAGGAGTCACACGACACACGCCAAAGTAAAAGTTAAAAACAATAATTAACTAAAACTATGGGGGGAAATAACTAGACAAGGCAAACTTCATTTCAACAAACAAACAGAACTAAAGGTGCATGGGTGAGGAGGCAGAGAGACTGAATGGTCTGAATGTCTTCTTAAGCCCAAGGAGTGCACCGGGCCCAGGTGCACCCAATCAGCCTAATGACCCCAACACTGGGCTCCTGCACAACAGGGCCAAGAGAGCCAGGAGAGTGGGAGGGTCATCAGTAGATGATTTATTAGCTACTCATTGCTTTCTTATTTGTATTTACAACACAATATCCTCTAAATGTATGCCTACATACAGTATAATCATTAATATGTTAACTAACAAACATTTTTCCAATCAAATGAGAGGATAACTTACTCCAGTCATTCACACAACAGATGAAAATGAGGGCATGTGGGGAAATACTGGTAAGCACCAAATCCCTCCTGTTACTAAGCAACCAATTTAGGAGGCGGGCACTCAATTAAGCATGTACCCCTCACATGCTACACTGTCCAGGGATCTTGATTGGGGAATTTAACACAGTATGAGTGGAAAAACACCTCATCAGACAACACAGGCTACTAACTAGTTCATCTAATTGACAAAGGTGTGACAGTACACTGTTTCTAGAGAACTATACTCATATTTTCTATCGATCAAGGGTCTCATTTGCACCCTTCACATCAAGTAGGGTGATCGAAAAACACAAATATACAGATATGACATTGCTGCTTACAAATTATAACTTTGACAGGTGAATTGAGTTTAATTTCAGTGTTAATGCAACATAATTTATTTTCTGTGTGTATGGGTGTGCATGATGTACATGCATTAAAGCCCTGCTTCTCAAAGTGGGGCCTGGGGAGCCCCAGGGCTCCAGGGGGTTCCAGGGGGTCCCCAGCAAAAAGGGGGGAAATTAATTGTCACTATAATTCCATCCATAAGTAACACAATGACAGAATGTATGACTATTTTGGTCATGGGTTTCATACGCTTTCTGTAATAAAACATCTAAAAAAAAAATCGTATCAGATGGGGGACCCTGGGATAACATCTTATTAGGGGTCTGTGGTCAAATTTGTGTCCGTTTACGGGTCCTTGACATGAAAATGTTTGAGAAACACTGCATTAAAGCATGCTCGTAAGTATGTGCATATGTATATGTAGTATATTTATATATGTCTATATGTGTGCATGTTATCTGTCAGTATAAATACCAGTCCTCTCTATCTGGAGGCTTTCAGTTCTCATGGCAGTGTGGCATGTGGCACGTAGGGCAGCACCAGAAGTGTGTGAGGTAACTGGCTGTCTGGTGAAGGAACGTTCCCATGTAGATTAGGAGGCAACTCCACCCTCAGTATTCAGTATTATTATTATTTTTTTAAGTATGTTTATTCATTTTTTAGCCAGTATTCAATATTAAACAAATCAATGTTAAATAATCCAATGTAAGATATATTTCACGGTATAAAATGGAGGAGTTTCGTGTGGGCAGACGGCAAACATAACTTGGTTCGGCTACAACTTAGTAGTAGTAAACAATTCATGGGACCAGCATGTTGGCTTGGTGCAAAAATAATTCAGTGCTGCTCACGTCACCGATCGTTGTTGTCAAGGAAACATGATGGTTTTGTTGTCAGTGTCTAGACTTGAATAATCTAAACTTGAACTCTCTTCACTATGTTGCACACGTCTGTGTGGGAACACCCACAAAATGTTACCACGGCTGGCGCGCGAGACTAGACGGTGGGGGAAAACCCCCCATATACAGTATGTCAATGGGTTGACTCACCAAAGGACGGTGCTGCAGCTCTACACTACAGGATTGGGGATTCTAGAGCAGGTACCTAGATGTCTGTTCAGATGTGCGTTTACTGTGTTGGTTGAATCCCTGATCCTGTCTGCCTGGGCTGGGCTAGCAGCTAAATGCTAACTATGCTGAAAGGGGAGAATGGGGGGATTTCGCCCATGCTGACCCATTGACCACGCATCTATGACGAGACACCGCCTGAATGTATAGGCTTATCTGAATCAGAATTTATTATTTGCATTACAGGTATTACTATTTGCACTGTCTCTATAGAGACACTGCATGTAATAGGCCACGCCCATCATGGGGGAAGAGCTCCGTTCATTTCCACACACCAGCGTCATTTTCCTTGAATTAAACATAGCTAAAAGCTGTTGTGTGGTGGGCTGTGCAGAAAACATATGTAAAAAAATCGCCAGTTAAAGTTTTTTTGTACTCCTGAGCAAAACAAGGAAGCCATTGAGAATTGGCAAGAAGAAAAATGTGGATCTAGCTGTCAAGAAGTAAGTTGGAGTGTTCATCTTCCGTATATACGATCTTTTGGTGCAACATGCAACCATGCACGTGACATAGGAGAACGCCAGGATTGGACAGGAGTTTGTGTTTTCCCCCGTCTTGGGCGTGGTTTCTGAATGATGACGCGTTACACAGTGTCTCTATTGTTGTAGGTATATTATGTACGGTACTAATTTTAATTTAGTGCTAATTTTAATTTATTTATCCTGGTTGCTGCTCCACCCTCTGCCGATCTGGGGAGAGCCAAAACTGGCTCCATGCTTCCTCCGAGACATGGGCAGTAGCCAGCCGCTTCTTTTCACCTGACAGGGGAAGCTTCACCGGTAGGACATAGCACGTGGGAGGATCACGCTATTCCAACGAGTTCCCCTCCCTCCCAGGCGCCCCTGAGGAGGCACCACATCAGCGACCAGGATATTGCATGTTTTGGTGTGGGGTTCCTATATGAAGGAAACCCCCAGGGGGCACGGGGAGAACATGCAAACTCCACACAGAAAGGCCCTTTTTGACGACCCCACCCGGGCGGTGGGCACTCGAGGACATGCGGACGGGCACGCACTCCTTCAGCGCTCACAGCGTCCCAGGTGGGAATGGAACCCAGGACCTTCTAGCTAGGTATATTATGTACTTAACCATTATTTTATCTATTTCATCTATTACCTTCCTGTACTTGTATCATAATTGTACTTGACTTCCTTGGCATTGTCTGCTAATTATTCCCTCTGCCAATGAGGTTATGTTTTGTCTGTTTGTTTGTAAGCAGGATTACGGAAAAACGACTGGGTCGATCTTCATGAAACTTTGTGGAAGGGTGTGACATGGTCCAAGGAAGAACCCATTACATTTTGGTGCAGATCCGACCCGACTCACTAAATGTGCAGATCTTAGGAGACTGGACTATTGTTGGCCTTGAACTCCGCCAAGGCTTGGCGGAGTTCTGTGCTCTCCGAGTGCACTTATACAGTAGTTGCCGCGACAAAGCTCACACAATAAAAAACATGATTGCCAATTTGTATTTGATACAGCAAGCACTTCATACTACCAGGGCACGCACGCACGCACGCACGCACGCACGCACGCACGCACGCACGCACACACACACACACACACACACACACACACACACACACACACACACACACACACACACACACACACACACACACACACACACACACACACACACACACACACTAGGGCTGGGCAATATATCAATATTATACCGATATCGTGATATGGAAATATCGTGATGTGGCATAAGTGTTGTCTTTTCCTAGTTTCTATTATTTGCTTTTAGCCACTTAGTCATTATAGCCACATTAATGATGATTATTTATCAAAAATCTGCATTGTGTCAATATTTTGTGAAAGCACAATCCATACAATATTGTCGCAACATCAATATTGGTGAAAAAATTGGTCAGCATTTGGTCAAAAATATTTGATTTTGTCCACATCGCCAGCCCTAACACACACACACACACACACACACACATACACACACACAGACACGCACAAAGGCAAGGCTGTGAGTGTACGGTAAGCAGTCCATCAGTCCAGTCCTGTGCCAGCTGCAGTGTGACATCTTTACTGCGTTTTCACACGCCTCCCTAAAAGCCTCCAGTGGCCCTTACAATGCCCTCACTGTACCCTTCAGCACGCACACACACACACACACACACACACACACGCGCGCACGCAGGCACACATGCACACACACACACACGCACACACACACACACACACTCACGTAGATGCAGCACGCGCGCGCGCTCACACACACACGCACACACACACACACACACACACACACACACACTCACGTAGATGCAGCACGCACGCGCGCGCGCTCTCACACACACACACACACACACACACACACACACACACACACACATACACAGACACACAAACACACACACTGTAGGGTTCTGTGTACTGTGGCTCTGTCCCAGGACCCCTGACACTGCCCGACTCATATTTAGCTGATGTTGTTTCTGCAGGGAGTCCATAATTGGGTTTGGCTGCTATACAGTGTGTTTGAGTTGAATGAACACAAACTATAGGCCTACCCATCCCTTTAGAAAAATGTTGCATGTCAATTGTCTCTTTACATGTGAAAATAAGTTTTCACTGCATGTGAAAGAAATGAGGGGTTTGATTCCAAAATCAAAATGATGTATCTACAGTGTAACCATTTTTGTAAAAATGCTGTGACCTGAAATTGATATGCTATTATTTGAAAAACATACAAGATTCTGTCGATCCCTCACAAATGAATTTTTGCATCACGTTTGCATGTGTGCGTGTGTGCGTGTCTGTGTGTGTGTGTGTGTGTATGTGTGTGTTTGTCAGTCATGAAAGCCTGAGGCGGCTCAGGTGGTGGACAGCTGCAGAGTTACAGGGTTTCCCCGCAGCCTGTGACATGCAGGGTTGGAGAAACAGGCCTCTGAGACCTGCTGCTCCACACAGATCAGGTTCAGCTCCAGCTCACATCCAGCTGTTCCCTTCTCTCACATGCTCAGAGGGACCCGGAGCAGAGAGCAGCTCAAAGCAAGACACAGCTTCTGCTTACAGGCAACTCATCCAGTCAGTCATGTGCTGGGCGGCAGGGAATTACTAAAAGATGTCCATAAGAGTGCATCAGAAAGTTCTTGTTATAATTCTAACCCACATTAAGCCACCATAATACAATATAGTACTACTTATTAATGCTCGTCATTAAGAATAGGTTATGATGCATTGTTCTGATGCCACAATGTGGTTCTCAAACTTTTTCAGGTCAAGGACCCACAGTTTTGACAACGGACCCCTAGCGTTAGAGTATTTGAAAGATTTTGTCCCAGGGTTACCCATCTGATGCGATTTTTGCTTTTAGATGTTTTATTACAAAAAGCATATGAAACCCATGACCAAAACAGTCATACATTCTGTCATTGTGTTACTTATGGATGGAACTATAGTATAGTGAAAAAATAAATGATTCCCCTTTTTTCTGGGGGGACCCCTTGCCCTTGGAACCCCCCATCAAGGACCCCTGAGGCTCCACGGACCCCACCTTGAGAACCACTGCCCAATTTGGCAATAAACGTACATTTTCTTACTTGTTTTTGCAACACTGCAATATATTGAGGGTTCTGTAATTAATAGCAGCTGTAACATCAGAGCTAACAGTCTAAATTGGATCATTCTGATTTTAATTGATTTCAAAGATGGTCAACTGAATGGCACCGTTAATGGCTACATTTTCTGTGGCTAAAGCGCGCACATTGTTTCTCTTACAAAGGAAGCAGCCACTAAAAATGTTTCTGACAACTAGCCATAATATAAACAAAACTTACTTTCTTGTTAATGTCGCAGTTGAATGTGATGGTGACAGCTCAGCTCCTTGTCACTGTTGTTTGTCAGTCTGGCAGCCAGGCAGGCAGCAGCGCGGCGGGCGGCGCAGCTGTCAAAAGAAACGCTCCATACTTTCTGGCTGCTGGGTCTACAGACGGTGTCCTTGGCGTCTCCCTGGATTTCCCTCCGACTCGAACGCCGACCAAAAAACACGCGTGGTGGGAATGTTTGTTAATTGTAAGTATAAAAGCTAAAGAAAAATCCTGCGGGTGTTTCTTGAATTAATCTTGACGACTCGCTCCCTCCACTGGAAATGGGAACGCGTCAAATCCACCGCGCCAGTTCAACTCACCCCAGAGAGACTCTCGTGTGTGTGTGTGTGTGTGTGTGTGTGTGTGTGTGTGTGTGTGTGTGTGTGTGTGTGTGTGTGTGTGTGTGTGTGTGTGTGTGTGTGTGTGTGTGTGTGTGTGTGTGTGTGTGTGTGTGTGTGTGTTGGCTGGAGGGCGGCTTGCACAGCCACAGGAAACGAGACAATAGCACCTCGGTCGGGCGAGAAGGGGGGCGCTGCCTGGGGTGGGTGTGTGGGGGTGAATAGTGGACTGTGGAGGAGGAGGGAAGGAGAGAGGAGGGGAGGGGACAGCCTGGTTGGGTTGGACAGCCTGGTGTCATCAGCTGCTAAACTGGAGAGCTGATGATGGCTTTTGTATAAGCTATCAGCACAGCGAAGTAGTGGTGGCAAATTAAAAGGCGTGCACTATGAGTTCCAGCTGGTGATCATTAATGGCAAACAAACCAAAATCACACCCATGTGAAGTAAGCAGTGCAGACAGACATAATCAGCCCATCAGTGTCATAATGTAAATCACTGATGACATCACAATTGCTAAGTGACATCACTGATGACATAGTATAAGAAATCACTGATGATGTCACAAATGTTGGATCACTGATGACATAGGGGGCTATAAAACATCACTGATGATGTCACAATGTCTATGACATCCCTGAAAATGTCACAATGTCTATATGACATCATCAGTGGGACATCATAAGTGGTAGCCTATGTGTTGTATGACATCTTCAGTCACCACTGGCCACCAGTCAATCGACGATTGTGGGGCATGACATCATCAGTGCATATGACATCATCAGTCAGGGGCGTTTGCATGCTCAGTACTTAATTATTACCTGTCAATTAGTACCGGTACTCTTTTTGTGTACCCTAATGTAAAGTGAAACATCATACGGGGAGTAGTTGAGTACTGAATCATCTCCTTCTGTGGTGTTTTAGGGCAGTTGGCATCCTTTATGTTGCATTACCGCCTCCTTCTCGATTCATCCATCCAGTTTCCCTACATTGTCCTGTAGTGAATCATCATTACTTATACCTAACAAATAAATTCAAGGGTTGTTCCGGGTGACATTCAAACCCACAGCCCTAGGTTGTTGGAGTTGTTAGTCAGGTTCCCTACAAACCTAGCAGCGAACGAGACTGTTGAATCCGGGTTAGTCGGTAGAGCCATATACTATTGATCTGTAGAGCTGGCGGAGATTTATAGTTTTGAAGGTATGTTTTACCTAAATACTACTTTCTGTTCAAGTACTTTTCTGACCAACTCCAAGTACTTATCGTTTCAAAGGTATATTCTACCCAAATACTACTTTCTGTCAAAGTATAGTTTCGAAGGTAAATTCCACCCAAATACTCCATGTCCAAGTACTTGGGTAGTCCAGCCAAATGCTACTTCTTTCTAAGTATGTATGGTTTTAACGGACAGAATATACCTTCAAAACTATACATACTTGGACAGAGAGTAGTATTTAGGTGGAATATACCTTCAAATAAGTATTAGGACAGAAACTAGTGTTTGGGTAGAATATGGGTGGAATACATCTTTTCCTGTACATCTGACCCTGTATATTTTGTACACTTAGTTTAACTGTGTGTGTGTGTGTGTGTGTGTGTGTGTGTGTGTGTGTGTGTGTGTGTGTGTGCGTGCGTGCGTGCGTGCGTGCGTGCGTGCGTGCGTGCGTGCGTGCGTGCGTGTGAGAGAGTTTTTCTCTTTCATCTGTCCTTGTTTACTGCAGTGGTGGTGGGTTGACTATAGATGGCTTTGTTATGCGTCTTGGTCATGTGTAATATTATTACGCACGGGGCTGCTGAATATGAATGAGATGGTGTCAGGATGGTTGTGGGGATTTCCCCCCAGCGATGTCATGTGTGTCACATTGTGGCTCTTATAGCACGCTGTTGGTCAAGTAGATCCATCTCTGTGAGTCGTATTATATGGTGATGATATTTGTGACGTCAACCAGACTTAGGTTTTTGTTTGTTTCTTTGTTTGTTTGTTTTGTTTTTGTCTTTCAGCAGAGTTGTACCTCCCAATGCTAAAATGTCCTCTTGCCATCATGCTGTAAGCCCACTGAAGGACAAACATTTTGTCCTGTATGTTTCATATAGGCTTTACTTTGGTTTCTATTGTCAGTGTGACGCCCTCTCGCTGTTGTTGCTGTTGCGTGTGTTTTCTGTGGTTGTTCTGTCTTGTGTCCTTTTTATTTAAAATTTAAAAAACTATCATCACAAAAAATAATATACTTTAGATAGAACTTTGGATTATATATTCTAAACTATATTTGAACAGAAAGTAGTATTTGGGTAGAAGTAGAATAGCTTCAAAACTATAATACATGGTCTCCAGCTCTACAGATCCATAGTATGGCTCTACCGACTAACCTGATTCAACACTCTGGTTAGTTCAGTTGGTAGAGAACTTGACTAACAACCCTAACAGCCTTGGGCTGAGGGTTCAAATATCACCCGGAACATCTCTTGAATTTAATTTGTTATAATGATTCAATATTCATTAACTACTCTGTATTATGTTTTGGGTACACAAAAAGAGCAACTAATGGACAGGTAATAATTAAGTAATGATTCAGTACTCATGAACTACTCAGTATGATGCACCACTTTCAATAGGGTACAAAACAAGAGTAACGAATGGACAGGTAATAATTAAGTAATTATTAACCAATCATTACCTACTGTACTATACTCGGGAACTGAGCATTAACTAACCTTAACTAACCTTAATTAACTAACCTTAACTACTAACCTTAATTAACTAACCTTTGCATTAATTACTCTACTCAACTGACCAACTAATCATTAACTAATGATTAACTAATGATTACCTACTATCACTCACAAACTGAATTTAATGAATCATTAACTAATCATTATTAACTAATAGTTCCTCATTCATTCCTCATCAGTTCCCCAGTAACTACTATAAATTGTGTGTACCTTATTGTTAAGTGTTACCAATGTATTCTCATTCTCATTCTCTCATTCTCATATAGGAATTTATGTCACAAAGATAAATATCAGCCTAAAAAAGGTGCATAAAATCTATTCCACAAATAAAAGTGGGTAAAATGGCTTTAAGTGGGTTCACCCCATTCAGAACTTCCCATTGTGTGAGACTTTACCTAGTAGCCCTACTGCACATGTGGCATATAACCTATCAGTGATTATCAAAAGGCAACAACCACCAATAAAGACCATTATAAAGACCATTATCTCCATATAACTTACATATTTATTACAAGATATGATATGACATATTACTGTTATGACACAGGCCTATATGCATTTATTGTTTTCTACAAATACAAAAATATATACATCCCTGTACATCAAAGACAAAAGTGTCATTGCAAGTGACTAAATTTAGACCATAGGTGTCTGGTTTTGGACCTACTGGAAACAAAGTGTGAAATTTCACCATAAACATGCAATGTAAACGCAGCAGATGTAAGCAAAACAATGATCAAAATGGTGGTGACGGTGACATCTTCAGAACCTCTGCATGCCAACTGGGGAGACTCGGTACGAGTTAAATAAACAGTGAACTACAGTATGTGTCATCCCTCAGTAGGCCACTAGCTCTATTTATGTGTGATCCCTCAGTAGGCCACTAGCTCTAGGTTGGCTCATCAAAGTCTTGCCACACCATTGTTAATACAATCTTCATGTCTTAGGCTACCAATACTGCTATTTATAGCCAGGTGACAGGGCGGCGTTGGATACGTTCCCATTGTGTTCAGGCTGGCATGGGGCTGTCCGTGTGTGTGTGTGTGTGTGTGTGTGTGTGTGTGTGTGTGTGTGTGTGTGTGTGTGTGTGTGTGTGTGTGTGTGTGTGTGTGTGTGTGTGTGTGTGTGTCTGTCTGTGTGTGTGTCTGTGTGTGTGTGTGTGTGTGTGTGTGTGTGTGTGTGTGTGTGTGTGTGTGTGTGTGTGTGTGTGTGTGTGTGTGTGTGTGTGTGTGTGTGTGAGACACTTGACAGAGGGGAAGTGGTCTTTGGGGGTAGTGTCAGGCTGACTGCTCCACAATAGCAGCAGGGAGGACAGGACATCCTGCTTACTGCATGAACTGGACACACAGACACACGCATGCATACACCCCTCTCTCGCCCCTCTCTCTCTCTCTCTCTCTCTCTCACACACACACACACACATACACGCAAACACGCCCACACATATGCACATACACATGCACACAACACAATACATTACACATCAGCTATCTTTAACCGCTTAGCTATTGAACTGACACACACACACACACACACACTGTGTGTGTGTGTGTGTGTGTCTGTGTGTGTGTGTGTGTGTGTGTGTGTGTGTGTGTGTGCTACCCCTTTATACAAAAATGTTTTCATAATGGCATTATTTCATAATTTTATTGCATAATTTATATTTTCTGTCCCTTGGTCAGCTTGAACATGGTATTGCGTCATTATTTGGCAAGTGATCACTTGAAAATCTTCTTGGCTAGTTTTATTTTCATTGATAAGAACATAAACTTAGCAGCGCATGATACATAGACTAATGTAAGGTTTAGTGTAAAAAAAAGCGTATTAAAATGTTTCCTGCTAATGAAATTTTCATTATGATATTAAAACTGGGATTATTAAAAGATATTCAAAAATACCTCTCTTCTGAAAGTAGGTGATCTACCTCAAAATCAAGTTTGAAGCGATAATGGCACAACCGTGCGCTTATTATGTAAAGTCATCAGTTGGCTGACTGCGGTAGACTGACAGTCCAAACAGCCAATCGGCACAGGAGATGGAACTGGTCAAAGCCAAGGCAAACCAACAAAAAGCTGTAGTGAAATGTCATGATTGGATAAACCAGAAGACCAGTGAGGCTTGATTGGGCAGCAGACCCCGATCCCGCCTCCCCTCTTCCTCAGTGTGTTTGGTAATGGTAACTAAGCTGTGCTGCCTCTAGTCTCAGTGCTGCCCTGGCTAAGGCTTTGTGAGTCACAGCACACAGAACAAAGACCCCATTACTGCCCCCTCCCCACCCTCCCCCCCACCCCTCTCTCTCTCTCTCGACCCCTCTGTCTTGAGCCCCCTTTAATGCGATGATGAGTGTATTTCCTTGGCTTTCCTCCCCTCGCCTCTGTCCATCCTCTCATTCATTTGGGCCGGGGGAAGTTTGGGGGCAGCCCGTCGTGCCACACATACCTCTGCCCTGACAACAGCCTGAGACAAAGGCAGCGGGGCAGTACAGCACGGGAGCCACAGGCTTTATGGACTGACATTAACATGGCTGGAGTGAGCGGGGTGTCTCACACCCGGCGCAGGCTGTTTACCCCATAGCACTGAGAGGTGCAGCATGAGCAGCCATGGGTGAGCGCTGGCGCTGGCTGGACTGAGCCGAGGCAGACAGGCTGACCAGACTGACCCCGTGACCCCTGGAGCCCGGATCCGCCTGGCAGTCTCGGCGCTATAATGGCCTCTACTGGACCTTGGCTGGCATACAGTAGAGTAGAGCGCCAGCTGTCCAAGATCTGAACAGTTCATTTACAAAAGTGCTATACATGTACTTCCATTTTGGGAAGAAGAGGAAAAACATGACTCTCTCTGAGATTAGTTATTTAACATCTCTAAGTCAGTGGTTCTCAACCTGGGGTCTGGGGACAACCAGGGGTCTTTGAGGAGGTTCCGGGGGGTCCGCAGCAAATTGATGAATTGTTGAACTTCAGCATTGTCTCATTTACAAGAAGTTAACACAATTAGAGAATGGAGAAGAATGACTGTTGTGATCATTTCAGTTATCTCTCACAGATAGTCATGGTCAAATCATGTCTGGCGATAAAAAATATTCTCAGATGTGGGTCAGACAAAATGACATCAAATGCGTCCGTGGCTCTTATGTGGACTATTAGGGGATCATGAGAAAGGTTGAGAATCACTGCAGCATTATAGATCATATAGAACAGTTATGGCCACTATGTTACTGCTATCCTTTGTCATACTGTTGTCCCTCATGATGGGGTTGGGGATTTTTCACAAAGCTATAGACTAGCTATAGAGGAAATGATTCAGCTCACCACTGCGTTCCAGCGTTACCAAAATTACACGGCCCAAAGGGGGGGCGCTAAAATTACACGTCAAAACAATCTATCTGTTAGTCATTGGCCCAAGGAGCAGCTGCGGGGCTCCACCCACGCATGGGGGACAGGGCACCATGTTTAGTGTTTCATTGATTATGATAGACCTCATCCCTCCCTCGTGCTCTTTTGTCTTTGCTCTTTTGTAGTCTATTCTTATTCTGCCTTGGCTGTTGCGTTGAATGAACCTTGACTCACTCGAGAGGACAAACAGGATCTGTTGTTTATTCTTGAAAGTTTTGACCTCCCACATTGTTTGCCCTTGACTGACAACCCCATTGGCAAAATACACCACGCTACAGGGCTACCACTGCCAAACAGAGAGCTGTTCGTTAGCCCTCTTCATCCTGTTATTCCTCGCTTTTTTTTCCAGCCTTAATTGATTAGTTCCAGGAACACAAAATACCAACTACACACACCCATGTACACACACATACACACTCTGGAGCCGCCATATAAATTAGCTTGGTAAAGTAGCTCCCTCCCTCCTCCCTCCATCCTCTTCAACAGTTTTCACTTTGTTAGACTCCGTATAGACAGAACCTGCCAAAAGTAGACTTAGCTGCAAAGTGCTTCCCCCTGCTGGAAAAACCCTGCACAGCAATAGTCAAATCCTTACTGACTCATCATCAGTGAGCTTGGTGATTATTCAGAGCACCGTGGACCTGTTACTCATCTGATACTGTGAAACATATGTCTAGAATTATCCTCTGTGCTAATACTACACTTCCTACTTCAATCACACTGTTTTTCCTGCTGTTTTCAGTGATAATAGACGTTTCCCAGAAAGAGACTGCGCTGTGAGGGGAAGTGTGGAACTTTCTCAAACACAAACAGTTTACTCTGTCAGGATGTGCATCTCTGATCTTTCATATCCTCCTGACTGATCCCTGCACCACAGAGGATGATGACAGGCACAGATATCCAGGCTGAAGCCAAGGTGTGCCTGAGTATTGACTGAAAGTTTAGCGTGTGTTTTGACTTTGTCTTATTAGGTTGACCCACGTTTGACCCATCTCTCTCTCTCTCTCTCTCTCTCTCTCTCTCTGTCCGTGTGTGTGTGTGTGTGTGTGTGTGTGTGTGTGTGTTGTAAGTGTTGTTGTCAATGAAAATTGTAGAGAGGTGTTCATTCTAGAGGTTGGCTGCACCTATAGGGAGGCCGTTCTAACCTAAGATGCTGAAATATCAACAGCTGGAGCAGACCATTTCACAGCTGGGCTACAGGTGTAAACTTCTAGTTTTGATATTTGGCACCCTAGGTCATGTCCATACGCTGGTTGTGAGAGGCCTTCAGATGACCTGGTCTCCCTAAGAGAAGGGCCAAGCAGTTAGCGAGGTATTGTTCAATATCTACGATTATTGGTAGCCGCTCAATATGGAGGAGGCACTGCTTTTTGTACCCATGAAGTGGATACTGACCGTTATCTTGTCTTACAGCATAACTGTATCTGTCGACCTGCCATTGTCATCATCCTGTGTGTTAACATCCTATGTAGGCCTATATGCATTATTGTGGTTGCCAATTAGGCACTCATGTAACTGACTCCCAATATCTGAATGCATGAATAGTGTTTATGTCCTTTACTTGTATTTACGTGGACATAAATAAATGAATCATTCAAATGTGTCTGTGTGTGTGTGTGTGTGTGTGTGTGTGTGTGTGTGTGCGTGTGTGTGTGCTCATGTGTGCGTGTGCGCGCCCTCGCGCATGTACATGCCTTGTCGTAATACCATGTGTGTCTGACTAATTGCATGGATGGCAAGAGTTAAACAAATTAAGTCAGAGTCATTTCCATTAATTAAAAAAAGCAAGTTTCTCCTTATGACTTGACTAGTCTAATGAGGGCCATCCCAGTTTGTGCCAGCAGGCACATCCTCATCCGTTTCACTGGACAAGCGATACGCAAAATAAGCAAGAAAAAAACTACGAAATATTACAATCAGGCATGAAACAGAGACGCGAAATAAAGATTTAACAAGTTGGAGATTCATGTGTAGTTTTATAACGTGTCATAGTTTTTTAAGATAAGGGTGTGCACTGTTTAACACACAGTGCAAATCAGCTCTATGATATTTGCTGGTGCCTGGTGGTTTATGCTTTGACTGTATCTTGTCTAATCTTTTCCATGACGGCATGTGTCTGCCAGATCACACCGTTGAGAGACTGCAGGAGGAGACCATGTTTACTATATAAACCAGATCAGAATCTCTGACTGTTCAAATGTGAGATCAGCTTTACTCCACAAGAACCTGAAATGTAAACTGAGGAAAGCTTTGGTTGCTATGGCCTCTACGAACAGTCACACATAGGCAAAGCTTACTCACAATAGGCCTACTTACACTGTAACATACTAATTATAGTAATATAATGTTCTTTCTATAACATTATACACACAAGTCTGCAGCAGTGGGCAAACCATTGATCCAGCACTGCACAGAAAGTATAAAAAATGCAGTAGGTTGATTTTGAATATAAATTATATACTGTACATACATACATACATACATACATACATACATACATAAATAAATAATAATATACTGTACAAAAATACATGTTATTTTACAGCCAAAACTCTTAATGGAAGTAGCTCTTCCTCCTCTTTGGTTTGCTGTAGAGGACGGCGTAGTGGAGCCATGAATTCGCCAGCCACAGCGCCCTCCTGAGGCAGAAGGAGGCAGTTGGCAGGGAGGAGAGAGGAGCCAGAGTCAGAGAGGCAGTTTCAGGGTCTTGCAGCGCTAAGGAGCTCGCCTGAGGTCCAGCAGAGTCTTGATGGAGCTTTGAAGCCAGCAGCAGCAGGAGCTCCAGGAGCACAAGCACCCAGACAAGGGTGCAGCCAAGCCGGGCCCGGTAAGACGTCCTAAACCTGCGTGTCTGGAGAGGCCAGCGAGACACCAGGGTGGCCTCCAGCCCCAGCAGCCCCAGAAGGAGCAGAGAGGCCAGGTGGTGAGCGTCAAGCAGCCGCTGACACAGCACCATACCCCCAGCCTCCCAGCCCCAAGCAGATCCCCCCGTCTCAACCTCCAGGCTGGCCCCCAGGCAGGCTCCCAGCCGCAGGGCCCAGTGCAGGAGCAGGAGGCCGTCTGTGAGAGCCAGCTGGCCCAGGAAGATGGCGGAGGGCTTGGTGGAGATGTGGGGGGAGCGGAGCAGCAGCAGGGCCTGCAGGCTGGAGACACAGCCCACCAGCAGGGGGAGTCCTGCTCCGTGGGGGAACAGCAGCACCGTCACCAGCTTCAGCAGCAGGAAGCGTCGCAGCAAACCTCTAGGGGCCGAGAGCACGCCTTCCTGGACTGAGCATGGCAAGCACCACCACAGGCCCATCTTCCAGACTAGTTTGAAAACCTGGTTCGGTCTGCCAAGAGCATGAAACATGTCGGTTAGCTCAGTGTGTGAAGCTAAGATCAAAGCACAAATGGGACAAGCCAAAAGTGACACATTAGTTTCCTCTACTCAGTATTTTTCATCATACTCAAAGCTCAAATCTGGAAGCCAAAGAATGAACTCACACGTAATGTTATTCTGATTCTGGGTCAAGTCAACCTCCCCACCCACCCACACACACACTCTCTCTCTCTCTCTCTCTCTCTCTCTCTCTCTCTCTCTCCCTTTCTCTCTCTCTCTCTCTGTCTCTTGACCTTTCTGGTCCTCCCTTTTCTCAGAAACCATCAGCCTTGTAAAAGTAAAGCCTATAACTGCAAAAACGTATACAATTTTTTTATAGCAGCAACTGTTTATAACGCCAACGCCTCACTACAGCACTATAGCTACTACTGCTAGACCTTCAGCTACAGTAGACATATAGGTCTAGACAAGCAAACAATCCACAGATGAATTCTTTGGTTTTTATAGGTGCCACTTAACATGATTGTGGGTGAACCTCAAATAGCGCAGATCCATTATCTCCACTCCAAGAATAAAGCAGCCATCAAAGTGTGGTTCCACAACAAATGATCATGGCATCATGCATTCCCATTGATAAGTGATTGGATGGAAGTGAACTGAAGGAGCCTAATGAACAGTATACAGCAGATTAAGAAACATGTAAGGAATATTAAGTAACAATTCAAAACCGCTTTATATCAGGCAACATGATGTGGCATTTATCAAATCCCCCTCAACACTTAAAAAACAGACATCAATCAGACCTATAGAAGGCTATCTGAAACTTTTTGCGCATAGTTTTTTTTTTTATCGTGGCTGTTAATTGATATAATGTAAACTTCTTTTTACTTCAACCTTTGCATCTCTTTAACTCTCTTCACTCGACTGGCTGATCAAAGGGTAACCGTTTCTGTTAATCACACTTTGAATGCTTCAGACTATGATCAGGGGTCCTGCCTGGACCTAGCAATGGTTCTTCAAAACAAGAAAGGCCAAATTCACAATTCAACGGAAATTCAGTGGACATACTGTAACTTGTTGGATCAGCCTTATACATCAAAGTGTAGATCATCACTGTGTTTGTTTGAGACTCACCTGTGCGAAGGCAGGAAGCTGTGATTGAAGGTCATTCTCGTGCCTGGATGTCTTTTATCCCTGCCAGCGCCTTTCCTCTAACCTGGCACTGCTGAACGTGAGAGTGTGAGCCGTCTCCACGCTCTTCTGTTTATTATCTCTGGCTGCTACTAAAGCTACGCTCCTTCTGCCAATGTCATCATGTCTAGCCTGGAGGAGAGCCAGACTGCATCTGACTGACTCATGTTGGTTGAGAGCCTATGCCCAATTGGGTTTCCCTGCATCTGTGACATCATCATCATCAAACCTATGGGTTTTGCCATGTAAGGACTGAGCCAAATAAGGAAGTGTTTGTTGGAGTGTGCGTGCCAGGAAGGGAGCTGCCTCCTCACATACACTCAGACAAGGACCTGATCATTCAGAATCCTTTGATACTATCTGATATCAGATGAGTATGCAGATCCCTTACTCAAAGCAATTTAGTCCCCCCACAAAAATGTAAGACGTGTTTTCTTGCCAGGTGTTAGAAGTCAGTGTCAATGTGGATCATATATGGCTCAAGGTCAAGTTTGTTCATTGTTTGTTTATCACAAGCACGAGTCTAAGCATTTTATAGAGAATGACTAGATCTAACTCAGGGGTCGCGACCCTAAGGTTGGGAACGACTGATCAACAGAGAGTTATATTGGACAAACATAAAGAAGCAGAACAAAGGATGCAATGTCAAGATGTATCCGTTTGTGTTGTTATGTTGGGGCGGGTAGAGTGACACAGACCACTGTATCCATAACAACGTGGGTGTGGTCGCCATGATAACTGGCCGTTGTTATCATTTGCCAAAAGTTGTGTGTCTATCCTCAACTGACTAATTGACCGACTCACTCTGGCTTTACGTTCTGCGTGGTGTGATTCATCAGTTTCTGCGTTGCTCTGTAACTCTGATGGTTGACAGTTGACAGTTGGACCAGGTGGTTTTAGTTTGAAGTTTGGATGAGAACACGTGAGGCCCGTTCCACAGGCCAGGTTTGTGTGTGTGTGTGTGTGTGTGTGTGAGAGAGAGAGAGAGAGAGAGAGAGAGAGAGACAGAGAGAGAGAGACCCACTGTGTAAGCATTTGAGTGTGTGTGTGTGTGTGCTTTGCCAGTTCTAACAGGAAACTTTGATATATCAGGGTGAGAGTGACAATGAGTATAAGGTTAGGAATCTGTATTTAGCGCGACTGTGTGGGAGTGGGTGTGTGTGTCACAGTGTGTGCATGTATAAGCAAAGAAGCAATCATTCATGATGAATTAAACATGGATTACTTATGACTTGTTATATTATAGATGTTAGAATCTGATTAGTCCATCATTAGTAGGCTACTCAACCTTTCTATTTCTATTTCAACCTTTATCTGAATTATAAACAAGGAATAAAAAAATATCTTATAAGCCATTTGTAAAACATTAGCTGATGCTGGTCAAATTCCCAACTATATTAATAAATATAACCATATTAATAAATACTTAGCTACTCATTTATAAACTTGTTGCAGCACCAAGAGGGAAAAAAATACAAAAGAAAAATTAGTTTGAAGTAAAATGGTGCGTCCTACCCGTAATGCTACCTGGCAGCTTTTGTCTTTTTAGCTCATTGTGTCATGACTGGTTCTTGCCGGGAGAAAACGAGTGGCGTTTTGGTTTGGTCCAATGAGTAAAATTTGCATAGTAATAATAATAATAATTCATTTATTTTATATAGCGCTTTTCAAGACCCAAAGTCGCTTAACAGAGAAACAACAGACAGGCAACAGAAACAGGTAACAGGCAACAGATACAGGGAACAGGTACAAGTAACGGCACGTTCACACACACGCCTAGAGCGACGCTTTAAAGGAACACTCTGCCCATTTTCAACCAGCTTTGTATCATTAGAACATCAGTAGTATATCAGAAAACTGTAAACGGTTTTGAAGTCTGTCATTTAATTTGACAGTTATTGAGTGTTAAAGTGTGGACCAGTGACATCACTGGTCCACACTAACTCAAATTAATAACTCATTAACTCAAATCAACTGTCAATAACTGTCAAACTAGATGAATGATGCATAGTTTGACATTTATTGAGAGTTGATTTGAGTTAATGAGTTATTAATTTGAGTTAGTGTGGACCAGTGATGTCACTGGTCCACACTTTAACACTCAATAACTGTCAAATTAAATGACATACTTCAAAACCGTTTACAGTTTTCTGATATACTACTGATGTTCTAATGATACAAAGCTGGTTGAAAATGGGCGGAGTGTTCCTTTAAGCAACGCCTAAGCAACGCCTAAAATTTAGGCGTCCTTGTTAACAGATGAGAGCGTTCACACATACCACTGCCACGCTGCGCTGAAGCCACGCTCGCGCTGCGCCTACGCTGTGCTGCATTTATCTTACAGTGGCGGTTCAGGGCGAGGTTGTATGGAGAAGCAGAGGAGAGGAAGATAACAGGAGGGAGGGGCAGGGGGGGGATGGGGGGGCGGAGGATGATGGTTTGTTAGAGGTGGTCAGGGGTAGGGGAGGTTGTAAGCTTGGGAGAACAGATAGGTTTTAAGTCGGGTTTTGAAAGTGCAGGAGAAGTGAGGGAGAGTCTCGGACAGTCTGGGGGAGGGAGTTCCAAAGTCAGGGTGCGGCGCGGGAGAAAGCACGGTCACCAAAGGTTTTGAGTCTGGATGGGGGGATGATGAGGGTGGCAGTAGAAGAGGATCGGAGTGTACGGGAGGGGCGATGGGGGATGAGGAGGTCAGTCAGGTAGGGGGGGGGGCTAGGCTGTGGAGGGCTTTGAAGGTGAGGAGGAGTAATTTGAAGTCGATGCGTTGCTTGATGGGGAGCCAGTGGAGAGAGTGGAGAACAGGGGTGATGTGATCGCGGGACCGGGTGTGAGTGAGCAGGCGGGCAGCTGAGTTTTGGACCATCTGGAGTCTATGGAGGGAACGGGAGGTGATGCCGGTGAGGAGGGAGTTGCAATAGTCGAGGCGGGAGGAGATGAAGGCATGGATGAGGGATTGAGCAGCAGGGGGGGAGAGGCAGTGTCTGACTTTGGCGATATTGCGGAGATGGAAATATGACGTTTTGACAACGGAGCTGACGTGGGGATCGAAAGAGAGTGTGGGGTCCAGGATGAGACCAAGGTTGCGAGCCAGGGGGGAGGGGGTGATGGTGGAGTCGTCAATGGTGACCGGTTTTATTGAGGATGGATTTGGTGCCGATGAGGAGGAGTTCAGTCTTGTCACTGTTGAGTTGGAGGAAGTTGTGGGTTAGCCAGGTTTTTATTGCGGATATGCAGTTTTCGATGTGGGTGAGGGGTGGGTTCTGGAGGGATTTGGTGCTGATGTAGAGCTGAGTGTCGTCGGCGTAGCAGTGAAAGTCCAGGTTGAATTGACGGATGATGTGACCAAGGGGGAGTATATAGCAGATGAAGAGCAGGGGGCCGAGGACTGAGCCCTGAGGGACCCCCTGCAAAACAGAGGAGAGGGTGGAGGAGTGACCAGAGAGGGAGATGAACTGTTGTCTGTCGGTGAGGTATGAGGTGAACCAGTCCAGTGCGGTGCCCTCAACACCCAGTTGGCGCAGCCTTTGGAGGAGGATGGAGTGATTCACAGTGTCAAAGGCTGCGCTCAGATCTAGTAGAACTAGGATGTTGAGGGCACCGGAGTCAGCGGAGGTGAGGAGATCGTTAATGACTTTGGAGAGGGCAGTTTCGGTGCTGTGGAAGGGACGGAAACCAGACTGTAGGGATTCAACTGTTGTGCCGAGCTGCATGTTGGTGCAGGCAGGGACAGCAGGGGTTTAAATTATGAAAAGATGAAAACATGGACTCAGAGAAATGTTTGGATCTCAATTGTTTAAAAAAATTCAACTTCTAGCAACATTGGACAAATCAGATGAATTCACCTGGATGTGAAATGAAGAGGAGATCCAACCCCCCAACTCCCCCTCCAACCCCTATCTTACTCTTGTAAGATAACAAAGCCAAAACACTCTAAAAATGGCCTTTAACTTCATGGAGTGCACATTATCAAATAACCTCAACACTGATGGGAAGCTCTGTTTGACCACATTACGTCCAGATGAGAAATCTTCCTGTATCTCCAGAGAATGCATCAAGAACGCTTCCCATTAGTGCAGATGTGTGTGTGTGTGTGTGTGTGTGTGTGTGTGTGTGTGTGTGTGTGTGTGTGTGTGTGTGTGTGTGTGTGTGTGTGTGTGTGTGTGTTAGACCCAGAAGATGTTTTCCATCATGTCTATTATCTATCCACGAACAGACAGGTTGTCAGGCATCGTTATCCTACACCTCCAGCATGTGTACAACAAAAAACACACACACACACACACACACACACACACACACACACACACACACACACACACACACA
This sequence comes from Poromitra crassiceps, assembly GCF_964638095.1. Classification (NCBI taxonomy): domain Eukaryota; kingdom Metazoa; phylum Chordata; class Actinopteri; order Beryciformes; family Melamphaidae; genus Poromitra; species Poromitra crassiceps. Next base: position 31,882,018 of record NC_139634.1, on the reverse strand, counting down.
CACACACACACACACCTGGAATTGAAACGAAGAAGTTGTTTATGGCCATTCCATTGGATGATTTTGCTGCTAATCAAACATGTCAACAGTATTTGTAGGACATATATATGTTTGTTTGTTTGTTTGTTTTTTGCATTATACCGTTTCCCACCTTTTCTATTTCATGTTCTCACCGATTGGGAACTATTTTTTGCTTTGTGTGTGGATTCCAGAATAACAGTAAAGACATCAAAACTATGGAATAACACAAAATAATTGAATTATGCAGTGGCCATGTTTACAAATGAAGTCTATCTTATATTTCAGATTTTTTTAAGTAGCCGCCCTTTGCCTTGATGGAAAGGCTAATGGACACCCCACCCCCGTCCGTCCAAGACCCCCCCCAATCTGCCCCCCCCTCTGTGGTCCAAGTCCCCAAGCGTCGACCAGCCCGACGCCAGACCCCTCCATCCCGGCCTGTCCCCATAGAAACAAGGTCCCAAAGCATTATAAAGGAACAGCGCCAGCACACACTAGAAATGGAACTGGCTGCGATAAACCACTATTGGTCTATCGATCCAATGCTTCGATACCAGTCTGGATTTCATACAGACGTAATACTTTCCCCTCAACACGATCTGTTTCTAAATCAGACTTAATCGCCATTCCCCTTGTGAAGCAAACGATACAAGTTCCAGGCTCTAAAAATATTAAAGCCGCACTACTTAATGTTAGGTCGCTGTCAAATAAATCTCTCCTCATCAGTGATCTGATTACCAGTCATAATCTGGATTTAATGTTCCTCACCGAAACCTGGCTCGATATGAACAACAGAGTGGCTGTTCTGTCCGAATCAGCACCGCCCAATTATAGCTTCATTGACACTCCCAGAGCTGATAAGAGGGGGGGGGGGGAGTAGCGATTGTCTTTTCTGATATGTTTCAATGTAATCAGGTAACATTTGGAGACTTTCCATCGTTTGAATACGTTGCTGCTATTCTGAAATGCTCAACCACTGTGTTACTGCTGAATATCTATAGACCACCAAAATACTCAGCCAGTTTTCTCGTTGAATTTGCTGATCTTCTCTCCTTAATTTTCATTGAACATGACTGTATATCTATTGCTGGGGATTTCAATATTCATATTGATAACCTGACGGATAATTTTGCCAAAGAACTGAATATCTTGCTTGATACTTTTGATCTGTCTCAACATGTTTCAGGGCCTACTCACAACCGAGGCCATACCCTGGATTTAGTTATTACTAGGGGCTTCAAGTCCTCTTCTGTGTCGACTATTGATGTTGCGTTGTCTGACCATCTCTGCGTCTTTTTTGAAATGGAAATCTCCCCTGAGATCATTAATAGGTCACAAACCGTTAAAAGACGAGACATTAATGCAGGCACCAGCGCGCTGTTTATGGAGACATTTTCTTTATCTCCTCCCACATCAGCTTCTGTCAATGAGATTCTTGATAACTTCAATTCAACAATTCTGAAAACTATTGATAGTGTGGCGCCTGTTAGATTAAAATTGCTGTCTGGCAAAATTAAAGCACCCTGGCGAAATTCTGCATCCGTTAGATGCAAAAAGAAAGATTGCAGGAAAGCTGAGCGTAAATGGCGGAAAACTAATCTTCACATTCACTATGATATTTACAAAGAAAGCCTTCACTCCTACAACCTCGAACTGAAAAGGTCGAGACAATCGTTCTTTTCCGAGATAATTAACAAAAATGTGAACAATGCACGCACTCTATTTGCCACAGTTGATAGACTGACTAATCCGCCTCTCTGTTTAGCACCTGAATTCCTCTCTACTGTCAAATGTAATGAGTTTGCTGCCTTTTTTACGGATAAAATTATTAATATCAGGCAGGCTATTAGTGGCTCCACACCAAGAAATGCTGTGACATCATCCTACCCGCAGATCTCTAGTTCGATAAATTTGTCCCAGTTCAGCGTTATCGACCACGACATCTTAGAGAAAACTGTGCAAGGCCTTAAATCATCTTCGTGCTGTCTCGATACCCTTCCAACAAGCTTTTTTAAAAGCGTTTATAACTGTCTGTCGTCGGACCTATTGCAAATAGTTAATAGATCCCTTGTGACCGGCACTTTTCCTGAGTCCCTGAAAACTGCAGTTATTAAACCCCTACTAAAAAAGCGCAGCCTTGATGCATCGGTAATCAGTAACTACAGACCAATATCTAATCTCCCCTTTATAGCCAAAATAATTGAAAAGGTTGTTTACCTACAACTCAATAGATTCCTAACCTCAAATGATCTCCTAGATAAACTCCAATCAGGCTTTCGCCCCCATCACAGCACTGAAACCGCGCTTACTAAAGTCATAAATGACATCAGAATGAACACAGACTCAGCCAAAAATTCGATTCTAGTGCTACTGGATCTTAGCGCTGCATTTGACACTGTTGACCACTCAATTTTATTGGACAGACTGGAAAACTGGGTTGGGCTATCGGGTACGGTCCTCCAGTGGTTCAAGTCCTATCTTCAAGACAGGAAGTACTTCGTCTCCATTGGCAATTACACATCTGACCTAACTAGGATGACCTGTGGGGTGCCTCAAGGATCCATTATGGGGCCCGTTCTCTTCAACCTTTATATGCTCCCTCTAGGCCTAATTATGCAAAAAAACAAAGTAGCCTATCATAACTATGCAGACGACACTCAGTTGTATATAACTCTTTCCTCAGCTGACTATGCCCCCATAGAATCATTGTGCCAGTGCATTGATCAAGTAAATAACTGGATGTGCCAGAATTTCCTACAGCTAAACAAAGACAAAACTGAGGTGATCGTGTTTGGCCCCAAAGAACAAAGGCTTAAAATCACTGCATGCCTTGAGTCTCGATCCCTGAAGCCTAAGGATCAAGTCAAAAATCTTGGAGTTATTATTGATTCCGATCTCAACTTTAACTCCCACATTAAGTCAATTAGAAAATCTGCTTTTTATCATCTTAAAAATATAGCAAGAATTAGGGGATACATGTCCAGACAGGATCTAGAAAAACTAATTCATGCCTTCATTTATAGTAGGTTAGACTACTGCAATAGCCTTTTTTCTGGTCTCTCCAAAAAAGAACTTAGGCAACTTCAACTCATTCAGAATGCTGCTGCTAGAGTACTAACGAAGACTAAGAAAGCTGATCATATCACTCCAGTTCTTAAGTCCTTACATTGGTTGCCAGTGTGTCAGAGAATAGATTTTAAAATACTGTTATTAGTCTATAAATCACTTAACACATTGAATGCCAGCCATGTTTTCATTCCTGTAGGTAAGTTGTGCCAGGGGTGTTTTTGACGATTCTGGCTCATTTTAGAACAGCCGAGGATTCTTTTCTGTTAAGAATTCATGAACACCAATCATCTAAAAATAACTAATAGAATGTGTGCTTTCTCTGTCTAAAAGAGTTAGTTTGCAGAGTTAGTAGTTATGTAGATATTAGCCGTTGAGTACAGCATGGTTTCAGCGTCTGGAAATTTATTCAGAGATAAATGGCTTTTTGTGAAACAGTCACTTTAACCATTCATTTTTGGCATCAGTAAGACCGTCAGACATTCTAAACAATAGTTTTGAACAGTAATTTCCTCCATAACAACAGGAAACACCCCTCTCATTCAAACTCCTCCCTCCGTGTGTCTTCTCCTCCTTCCTCCTAACAGCGGGCGTGTCAGAAGCGCGTTGTGCTGCCTGCCTGTCTGTCTGCGTGCCTGCCTGCCTGCTTGCCTGCGTGCGGGGACGAGTCTGAAATGGATTACTGTAAAATCGCCAAGCCATTTCCTTGAATGGCTTGCTCCCGCGGTGTGTGTGTGTGTGTGTGTGTGTGTGTGTGTGTGTGTGTGTGTGTGTGTGTGTTCGCGCGTTGCCCCCGCGGCTCTGGGGGGAAGAGATCTCTGTCCGTTCTGTGTGTGTGTCCGGGCTTCTGACTGTAAAATCGCCAAGCCATTTCCGCGGGAGGCGGCTGCTTTTGGGTCCCGTGGCTGTGACTTCTCTCGGTCTCTGTCGCCACTTAGTGGTCGGTAAAATAGATTACACACATGCTCTTGCTCCAAATAGTTATCTCGAAGATGTAAAAGGGGTTGATTGATGTCCCACCGTCAAAAAAAAAAAATGTTTATGTAAGACGAGTTAGCTCGTCCTTGGCACTTAAGCGCTGGATTATGTAAGACGAGTTAGGTCGTCTCTGGCACTTAATGTGTTAATGGCCTAGGCCCAAAATACATAGCTGAATTGCTCCCACGCTACGAACCGTCTAGAACTCTTAGGTCAACAGGGTCCAGCTTATTAACTGTCCCTAGGATCAAATCAAATCACGGGAAGGCTGCATTTACCCACTATGCTTCTGCTAGCTGGAACAAATTGCCTGAAGACCTCAGATCTGCCCCAACCTTACTTACTTTTAAAAATAGACTAAAGACTTTTATGTTTACCGTCGCTTTTAACTGCTGACAGCTACTATGCAAACCCAATGAGTCCTCTATAAGTTTTAGCTCTTTCTGCAACTGCTGCGCCTGCTGCCTATTGCACTTTTTTATACTCTTTTTTTTTTTTTTTAAGTTTTGTTGTGATGCTTTTAAATGTCCATTTTATTTCTTCTTTTCGTTTATTTTCCTGTAATACACTTTTTATACTCTTTTTTTAAAGTTTTGTTGTGATGCTTTTAAATGTCCATTTTACTCTCTTCTTTTCTTTTATTTTCCTGTCAACCATTTTATGTGAAGCACTTTGAATTGCCTCTGTGTATGAAATGTGCTATACAAATAAACTTGACTTGACTTGACTTGACAAGGCATTGGAAAGAAAGTCATACATAGGCATCAAATCACTGTTTATATTTGTCTAAAAAAATATCACATATTTAGGTATAATTAAGCCGATCAAAATGGCTTTATGGTAAAGGACAACACCTACATATTGAGTGTTCAAACTTTTGACTGGTAGTGTATAACAGTTGTATCTGATCACATACAGTACAATGATGCTGCACCACATTGTTAAAGCCTTGTGGTATTGATTTATCATACAGTGTCATACAGCTGCTGTCAATCCTTTGACCATTCAGTAAATAACTTGTGGCATCCAGGATGTGAATGGAGATAGCATCTGTACATCTCAGCTCATACATTGTATATTAGGCTACGTCAGATAAACCACTACACATAGCAGCTAACGGATGCTCTGCGGCATTCAAAAACTGCAACTCGGTTCCTGAAGTCTCACTGATTCATGTCCTTTCTCTGAGATGTGCTTTGTAGGACAATTCACTCGAGTGTTGTGGTGAACAGCGAAAGCCAGAGATAAGATGACCTACATAAGCCCAACATGCGTCATTGTCAGAGTGCACCTGATCTCTCAGGCCAGAAGAAAGTAAATCATATTTTATCAAATTTAATTCCAGTTCATTTCAATTAAAGAAAATTACCCATAAAACCCATGTCTGCTTGAAATCTTGCGACCATCCAGATATTAAACCCTGTTTTTTTTCACTTGCACAAATGAGTGTTTATCTCATCGCGTTTTATCATTATCACTAGCTAAATAAACTAGCTGACTTTGGACCAAACAGGAATGATTCATATATATTAGCAGATGACCCTGAGAAACAGCTGCACCCACTTCCCTGGAAGGACTGCTGGAGAGGCGAAGGAGCTGCTGGACTCTGCTCAAATATGCAAGTTTCTGGGGAACTTTATCCAAAGTATCCAAATAACCATATACGGTAATCTGGTAAACAACTGTCCCTGTTGGACGTTAAAGAAAATGAGACAGAACGTGCTGTATTCCTAAATATTTTGAAAAGCAGAGGTGAGAATGGATTGGTAAAAAAAATAGTTGTGACAGGGCGAAACCATCGGAGGCATGTCAACAGTTTGTGTTTGACGCCCACTACACGTTACGATGTGCAAAACGAACAGGCTTGCAGCCTCCATTTTGATACATATATTCACACTAGATCACCTTTTCAAACAATAATAAATTCACTGGAAAGATTAGTACTGAGTTAAGTCAACAGTAAACAGTAATAGACACACACACTGCCCAAGATCACACACACACACTTACTGCAGCTACCGCCCACAAAGTAATCACAATAGCTCATGAAACTGACAATCCACTTAACCGTCACTTGACATTTAACATCTCTGAACATCTCTGCTATACCGGCTATATTTAGCTAGTGGCCATATTTATTATATTATACCTATCTTTGCATATAATTTGACTGAAAACACTTTTTATTTAATTAAAGTTGTACGACAGCTTCATTGTCATGTCTGATGCAGTGTTAAGCACAATGATTGTGGAAAATGTTTCTCTTTGAGACTAACTGCCCATCTACTGTATGCCGACAATATCTCAATCACTTTCCAAGCAGTCAAAGATAATCAAAGTTGTATAAATGTGCTATACAGTATGTATATGGCAGACAGTACAATGACATAACTACCCAAATCCCTTGGGAACACCAAGCATTATGCCTCTGACATTATTGATTGATTGGACATTTAAAGAGAAACTGTAAAATCAAGAAACTCCAAATGCACTTTCAACAGCCCATCAGAAGGATCAAGACACTTAATGCACCATTATGCCCTTTTAACAATTATTATTTGCAGTGCACTTAATGCACTATCACGCTAATTGAATAATGATTCTTTGATGATTTGGATCTGTGGTGTTGATACAGAATACTCCTGAGTGCCGGTAAGGTTGAATCTTTGTCTACGCCACGTGTCAAACCACTAAATGAGTTGTGAGAGATTGAGAGATGACCCGCCCTTCCCCTAAACAAGCCTTTCAACTTTTAAATGATCCATTTCCACTGCAGTATCCGCACTCCATTTGCTAAGTGTAAACCCCTCATTAGCATTAGACAGGAAATGCTGTGGAATAACCCCTTCCATCATCAGGCAATTAAGAGGGATTCATCTGGTTGACCCATACATCTTTGTCTGTTTGCCTTCACCTCACACCAGTTGGCTACATACCTTCATACCCCAAGCTATTTCTCCGAGCTTTCAGTGCCCTATGCCCCCTCCCGCCCCCTGAGATCATCAGTTGCGGCAGCACTTGTTGTTCTGAGGTCTAGACTGATACACAAAGGGGACAGAGCTTTTGCAGTCAAGGCTTCCAGACTCTGGAACGACTTGCCTGAGGAGATCAGGGCCGCAAACTCTGTCTCATCTTTTAAATCACTGTTAAAAACCTACCTGTTCAAAACCGCTTTTCAGTGATTTTAGGGCATTTTATTTTCTGTTCTTAATGCGATTCATTTTTGGCTTTTAATGGTCATTTATGTGGTTTTTAACCTGTTTTATTCATTGTGCATTTTAAATTGTCTTGCCTGTTTTGATTATAAAGCACTTTGTAACTGTGTTTTGAAAAGTGCTATATAAATAAAGTTTATTATTATTATTATTATTATTACCTTGGCTTACTTCTTGCTTTGCTAATATCCTCCCGTAAACTAAATCCTAAAGTCCTATTTGACACTATCAACACTGTCACTCCTGCACCCAGGTCCGCCGACAGGGGGCAACAGGGTAAGTTGTCCCGTGCCCTGGGAGTGGGGGGGCAGGACTCAGGAGGGCCGTCTAATTGTCTAATTTAATTGGATGAGGGTTGAGACCATATGGGATTATTTTGTCCTGGGCCCGGGCAAGATACACGGCAGCCCTGCCTGCACCCCATGTAAATATTGCTCTGATTTTCCACTTAAAAAACCCCGAATTGGATTGATTAAATGGTATTGCTGCTTTGATGTAATTTTACAGTTTCAAATTCATTCTTGAATTATTTTGTAGATAGTAAATATGCTTGTTAAGTAAATAAAAAGCATTTACATGTACTGCCGCAGTGGCACCCAGAACTTGGAAGTATGAAATAAAGCAAACAAATGTTAATATCTCAAAAACTATACATCACAGCGCTTATATTTTGATTTTGTGAGTTTTTGTGAGATTCTGCTACTTCTTATCTCTGTATATTGATGTGACCGCTACGCTGCATACAGACACTAAGACAAATTCCTCGTATGTAACTTGCATACTGTGGCAATAAAAGTGATTCTGATTCTGATTTGTGAGAGCAGAAGTAGCTCCTCAAGGGTCTGATGTATAATATATAGATATGTGTTACAGTTGTTTGTGAACTGCCAGAGTTTTTAAAATGAAGTGAATTTAGTAAAAAGTACAGCCTGCTAGAGTGAGACACTCGAGGCTGGCTCCATAGGGTCCTATTATAAAGGCTGGAAAAAACAAACAAACTGTGATTTCTCAAACAGTACAAAAGATAAATTAAAGCTGAATTGGGGCGATAGAGTCCTAAAAGTGGTCAGTCGTTTAAAGTTTAAATGGAGTGTCTAAGCGGGAAGGAGTAGTTACAGTTCAAAGAGGGCATGGTACTGCTGTTTAAAACCAACCCAGTTGCCCCAGTAAACCATTGGTTTACCGACACTGATCCCTTGTATTTTGCATTGGGTATGAATACAGAATTGCCTGATCTTTCTTACATGCCCTGAAGAAGGCCCTGTGAGGCTGAAGAAGGCCCTGTGAGGCTGAAGAAGGCCCTGTGAGGCTGAAACCAGTCGGCTTTGATATTTTTAACCTTATTATGCCCTAAAAAATAAAGGCTTTTTAACCGTTACACCTTACCTCAGTGTGAGATCAGTGCCTGAAGCAAGCGGATGCTTTTCCTTTGGCTCAATACAGAATTGCCTTGAGAGAATTGGCTTGCCTTTTGGTGTGCTTTGGCCACAAAAAGTTTGAAAACCACCCTATCCTGCGGTGTGCCCCAGGGTTCTGTTTTGGGTCCTATCTCATTTGCTTTATATATGCTTCTAGAAAAACGAAAAAGGCCAGCACTCGCAATATCCTTTTAGTCCTTTTTTTAATGAAACTGGGTCAGACAAACAACAACGTACGTGTTTCAGAAAACTGCCTTTGTCAGCATATTGTGGTGTGTCTGACCCAGTTTCATTCAAAAATAGGACTGAAAGGACATTGTGAGGCCTTTTTAGTTTTTCTATGAGTTATTTGGGGTGGGGGCACGGTGGCGCAGTGGTAGCGTTCTTGCCTCGCACTCTCGCCTCACAGCAAGAAGCTCCTTGCTGGCTCCTTTGGGTAAGTTTGCATACGTATGTGTATATATACATGTATGTATATACACACTTATACCATGGTCTGGGTGAATACTCGATTCTGATTGGCTGCAGAGTGTCCATTAAAAAGTGATAATGTACAGTTTGTAAAGTCGTTCAGCCAAATGGTCTGTTCACCATTCATATCAATGCGCCATAGTTTCAACAGTGTTATCAAGAGAGCAGTTTGAGCTCTATACCCCCATTAAGGGTTAATATGGCACTTTTGTAAGTTGAGAAAAAAAGACTTCGGTCAACGGTCAAAGTAAGTATTTAAATCACCCCTGTGTGCTCAGTTTATCAAAATAACTCTTATTTACAATTTTGATTTTCATTTAGGAGATTTCCCTCCCCTGACAGAAGCCGGCTCTGAGCCATTAAGTGACGCGTGTGCCTCTGCAAGTTGAGCGGGGGCGAGCTGCGTGTGAGCATCATGTCCCATGTTGCGGTCTGAGCGAGGAGACTATTTTCTCTGCGGTTCTTAAATCATCTCCAAGGTTACAAAAACTAAATTTTGATTGCAAAACACATGAAAATATATGGTCTTGTTTTGTTGTGTGACCATGGTATAAGCGGGTTAATGCACTTCGAGGTGTCCATTATGGGACTTCGCGGAAGCAACCGGCTGGCGCCTCGGACCGGTTCATGCTTCTCACGTCGTCCCTTAAAAAGTGATAATGGACACCTCGTCATGCATTAACCCTTACTTGTATGTGTGGAGAAGTGTGGTAGTAGGTATATGCCTATATATGGATGTACACATTTGTTTATGAATGGTTGGGGGCAGGACTCGATAAGCCTATAGGCTTCTTCCGGCCCCTTTTCAAACAGTTTGCTCTTTATTCTGTTGGAGTTTACGTATTTTTTCCTTTTGCTGAAGTCTATTGGACTGTTATTGATGTTTACTTGTTTTTCATTTTGAAGTATTGTTTTAACTGTTTGAAATAAATTGTTTCAATCAATCAATCAATCAATCAATCCTGTGTTTGATTCTCGCCTGGGACGCTGTTGACACTGCGGGGTGCCAGGGTATCTCTCCCCATGCCCTCGGTGCCTGGTGCCCAGTGCCCAGGAGGGCTATCTCATCGAAAGGGCCTTTCTGTGAGGGGTTTGCATGTTCTCCCCGTGCTCCTCTGAGATTTCCTCCATATATAGTAAGCTCCTACTCAAAATGCAGAAGATCATCGTCTGATCAGCGGCAGTTGGATGAAGTTGGTCCCCTTGCGCTTCACTGCAGCTGCCCACCACTCCTGGCCTTACCCAGGGCCGTAGCCAGAGTTCCGAAATAGGGGAGGTCCAGCAAGGGGAGGCGGATTCGGCCGAAAAAAAATTGAGTTTTTTTTTTCCCCTTTTTAAGCCATATTTAGAGTAATATATCATTTTAAATCAACATTAGGATTATACTGTTGTGATGTCATTATTCAGTATATTCTCTTTCATGTCACCACCTGCTCAGCTCTCCTGTCAACATAATTGTAACTAACAAACACAAACTGTTTTAGCCAAATTCATATCAAAATGACACCTACAAACACAGGTACACAACCCAAGCCGTACACAACACACAAAGTCATCATCGATAATAAAAAAACATACAGAGGGACATTTATTTATTCCTGATAGGAACGATTGAAAAATAAAATAAAATATATTATGTTGTTTTTAACTTTACACCACCTCTTTTTGTTACTTATTGGGTCATGAAACTGAAACCATGCATATAGCCACCTGCATACCTGACTTCGGGAGCTTGGCAATTGGCATCATGCATGATTAGCCAGTAGCATCCCAACGTGTCACACAGGTAACATTACTTAAGAGACAGACTAGACACTTACTTTCTTGGTTGTTGCTAAAAAATCTGTCAAGTGTCACTCACTGTCTGTCGTTCACTCGCTCACTGTCTCGCAGGTCGCTCACCTTCAATTATCTCGCCAGGCAGACAGACAGTCATCACTCACCACCATGCTGCTGCTCTCTCGGAATCAAGTTACCGCGGACGCGGCGTCAGATGACTTCCTGCCTGACCTGCCTTTCGTTTCAAAATAAAAGCGATCCCGTGTTTTTCATGCTTTTCCATGCAGATTGTTTTATAAAAAAAAAAAAAAAAAAAAAAATTCTCTGAAATATTAGGGGAGGTCCGGACCGCCCCGTCCTCATAGCTAGCTACGGCCCTGCCCTTACCATGGAGGAGGACGAGCCAGGATGGGTGAAATGCGGAGGACACATTTTCATGTGTGTGTGTGTACTGGCTGCCGTGCACGTGTGTGTGTGTGTGTGTGTGTGTGTGTGTGTGTGTGTGCGTGTGCGTGTGCGTGTGCGTGTGTGTGTGCGTGTGCATGTGGTGTGGTGTGTCGTCTGTGATGATATAAAGACGGGGTTTGTCCATCCGTTTTCATTCTTTCATTCATTTAATTAAATTTTTGGCTAGATTTGAGTTGCTCACACTTGGGAGCTTAGACTATATATGCTATGCTTCCACTAGGACTGATTATTCAGCCCAGTTGCCAGGATAAAATGTTGGCATTTTGCATTTCTGCAAACCATGGATACATTGAATCTAAACGTTTGTGAAAATACATTGCACTTCCTTACATTGGTTTCCCATCAAGTTTAGGAGTCCATTTAATTGTTCTTGTAATGACAAATTGCAACGTACTATACTCAGGTCACTTAGGTCTCCTGACCAGGGCTTACTGGTTGTCCTTCACTCTAAGCGCTCTAAACAAATGGCGACCATGTCTTTGAAATTGTGCCTCCTAAACGGTGGAACGCGGTCTTCCATCAGACACTTTTAAAAAGCAGCTAAAGATTCATAATTCAGACTGGCCTTTGTCTAGCCTCTTGTGTCTGTATTTCTGTGTGTATTTATGCCCATTGTTTTTTTTATGTGTTATGGTTTCTTACTAATGGTCTGATGTTAACTATTTTACTGCTGTGAAGCACTTTCTGACGTTGCGCTGTGAGTAGTAAGATAAACTTTAGGCGTACTCTGCTGCAGAAAGCCGAGCCAAACTCAACAGTGTTACTTGGCATGGGATCACATGTCAAACAGGATGAGCTGGCATGATGGTTTAGTCTAGACTACAACTAGATTATTCAATGCAGCCATTCTTTGTGGCTCTATAACCACATGTGTAATCAACATGACAAAAAGGTATGTTGACATTGACTTCTCAGATTGCAGCACCCTTCCACGTGCACTGTCACAACCTGAAAGGCTAATGAGCAAGTGAGAAGGATACTGAGATGATGAAGTTAGGTTTGTGAACCACGTCATCATCATCCTGCAAATGCAGCTGAGACATTCTGCTGAGGAGAAATATGGAAGCAACACAATTCAACTGTGGATAGGAGGAATTCAACTGAATTCTGGAGAAAAACCTTATTAATTAATGTCTCGCCTTGAGCACCCGAGAAACTGCAGGGACCTGTTCAGTATAACTATATGTTTTATTATATTTTTCTTGTCTTTTTTACCCTCTGTTCTTCCCCATTACCATAAATGTGTGGCTGAACAACTGGTGATGTCATGAGGTCTTGATGTTAATCTGCAACACAGTGGTGGTGGTGGTGGAGGAGGAAGACCAGCCCCACTTTCTGCCTCCGCTGAGTTTCAAAGCATCCTCCCACAGCTCCTGCCTGGGACATTTGGCAGAGGAGGCAGACAGATGCGCAGCTAGTGCACCTGCACACCTCCACACCCGACAACGAGGCGCAGATCAGCCGGCGCACCTCCCCGATAGCCGCCTGGAATTCAACGGTAAGAAAAATACAACTTGTCTAAGCTCGCCGTGCTTTTATTGCAACTATAATCATTGCCAAAGCATTTTTTTTCATTAAGAAGGGAAAGTAACTGAGAATTAAAGTGCCATGCATCACAATGCAAACATTTCAGCTTTTAGGTAAATCTTCCTCCACCATATTCAGTCAGTCAAGGGGCTGGAGGAAATATTCAAATATACTCAGACGGAAAACAGCTGCGTTGCCTCCTAAATTGCTTGAGTAATTTCTGTGTTTTTTTGTTTGTTTGTTTGTTGGCTGCCTGGCTGGTGAAGACTGTTCGTGTCAGTTAGGCTATAGCTAATTAGCTTATATCAAAGTCACAGATGTTAAAATACACACTGAGGCTGGGTTAATTAATCTAGTTTATCAGAATGTCATCCAGTTATCTAGATATGTTGCAAAACTGTGCTGTTTGCAATAAAACACAGGATGTCAGACTGTCAATCTCAATTTGGAATCAGCAGTGGCTGCCCCCCCCCCCCCCCCCCCCTGTCAGCTAATTACCGGTAGGCTGTTTCATAGCATTGCTCAAATGTTTGGTACAGTAGAAATAACACGAAACAAGGATCTTGGTTATACTCAGAAAACACAAAAGCTTTGCTGCATGATAGAATGCTCAGATGTTATCTGTTATCTTCTCTTAGAACCTGCATCGATGCAGGCAGCAGAGATTAGAAAACAATCTGGAGCAGCAAACCAGATCACACACTTACTCTGTAATGCTTATGTTGATACAAACAGCTCAGGCTCAGCAAGTGTTTTTGGCATGCAGCAGTTCTCTCTCTCTCTCACTCTCTCGCTCTCTCTCTCACACACACACACACACACACACACACACACACACACACACACACAGACACACACACACATGCACTCGCACGCACTGACCAGGATGTTTATGTAGTATTAATTTCCTTGCCTATTAGAGCATCCATTTCAAGAACAAAACAGATGCAGGACAAAGCGACATGTTTGTACATTTATGTTCACAGTCTGAACACTAGGGATGGGACAATATATAAAAATTCGCTATATCACAATATTTCCTTTTACAATGAGTTTTGTGGGTCATAAAAATGAAATATTACATCTTATTCTGCCGTAGAAATGTGCTAGAATGTAAACATCTGTAACTACATGGTACCTACATGGGTGCGGGTATTCTAAAGCAGTGTTAATCCCCCCTAGTTACATAATAACTACATGGTAACTACAGGGGTGGGGGCCGTATTCTAAAGCAGTGTTAATTCCCTCGTCGTTACATAGTAACTACAGTGTAACTACAGGGGCACGGTAAAGTCACATATTGTACCCTACCCTGTACAGATTTTGTTGATTTGGTGCCCTGTACTTTTGTACCCTGTACTTACCCTGTAAAGTACAGTTACCCTGTACAGTACTTACCCTGTAAGTACAGATTTTGATACCCTGTACTTACATTTTATAGAGTTTGTTACCCTGTACTTACCCTGTAAGTACACATTTGGTACCCTGTACTTACCCTGTGAGTACAGATTTTGTTACCCTGTACTTACCCTGTGAGTACAGATTTTGTTACCCTGTACTTGATTTTGTTACCCTGTACTTACCCTGTAAGTTGTGTGATGTTCTAAAGCGTTACTGTGTGGCCTGTGGCACGAGATAAGTCCCCAAGGAGGTGAGGAGGAAATACCGGGGATGCCGAGCCAGCAGGAGACGATGGTTAAGGAAGAGATACAATAATACACGGTTTTTAACGAGGGTGGACAGAAGCTGCAGCGAGAGCAGCATGATGAAAGGAGGGGAATTTACCTCAACCACAGATGAAACAGTGAAAGAACGTGTGTGCAGTCCGGACATTGAACTGTTTATGTCTCCACTCAGAGTGGAGTTTTTTTTTACCTCACAAAATTTCCCGGAAGTAAGGTTCTGGATTAAGCAGTGCTGTCGTGTTGCAGCAAAATGGACCGTTTGTGATGTACTTTGAAAGGATCAGACGTTTAAAGAATCAAATTGTATATTATCAGCTTTATTTTATGCATTCAAACGTAGCGCGAGCCCCCTTCCTGGCTGTTCATTGGCTACATGTCACGCATTTTGGACCTCCGCTGGCGCCACCCTCTTATTAGATTCCTCTGGTAGATTCTTCCGCTAGCAGCATCTATGCCTCTCATGGAGTGATGCTCTGAATCACCAATTGTTATACTCTATTGAGGGAAGAGGATATTGTAATATTTCTAATGGGGGTGACTCAGCAACAGGCCCCAATTACAATCAGGATATTAACTTGAAAGACAGGAACAAAGGCTTGCAGCATAATCTATAATACTGCACAAGGATAATTAGTGTAGCAGCTTAGCTCACCCTTTTAGCTGTAGCCACAGCTGGTGTGCTCTGCCTCTGGAGTGTCCAAGCACTGCTTCAGTAGCGGCCAGCCCTGTCCTTTGTAGATTGCTGCATGTCGTTCAAGTATGGTGGTTGTTTGTTCTTGTAGTTGTGGAGTGATTGTCAATCTAAAGAATCGTGGGCAACGCCAAGGCACTTCTCTCGTGGTGTAGTAGTATTGTCCATCCATACACACACACATGATCGACAGGCAGGCTACCTAGCATGCTAACAGCACCCTGTGCTACCATTTAGCCCAGTTTAGCCTTTCCTCTTGCAGAAGCGCAGTGGTAGATGAGGATCAAGAAACACATCCTAGCGTTCCTATTGTTTGTCACCGGGCAGGTGCATCTTGTCTCTATAGACCATTTTCACGGGGGCCATTTTGTGTCGAAAAGGCAGAATAAACACAGGTGCGAGCAAAACACTAATGAGGGTTTCCACATTCCAATCATGGAAGTTGGAAACCCTCATTAGTGTTTTGCTTGCACCTGTGTTAACCCTGCCTTTTCGACACAAAATGGCCTCCGTGAGAAGGGTCTATTGGCTCCCGCCATGAACATGTCAGCAGGAAATTACGTCACCGCCAGGAATCATGGGAGATGCAGTTCTCTACTACTTCTTCTTCTTCTTCTTTCGGGTTTTATAGCCGTTGGCATCCTCAAATGGTGCATTACCGCCACCTACTGTTTTTTTTATCAGCTTTACAAACGAACTATATCCATTGTCCACTGTGACGGTGTGAACACTTCATTCCGTGTTTTAACCAGATCATCTCCAGATACATCAACAATATTCAGGAACTTCTTGGCCGCATCCAACACTATCTTGATCCTTTCCGTCTTTCCTTCCATTCTAACGGCACAGTTTATGACCATAGCAATAAATGCATATGCTTTGATCATGACCCTTTCTTTCTCCCTCCGGCTCCTTCTGCTCAACCACTTGCTCGTCATTGCTCTGAACCCTAAACAGCCTCCACATATGACAATCCTTTCTCTGCTCTAATCTGGTTCACTTTTACTTCATTTCTTCTCTTTGGGCACTGTGCAGACCCCGCATAATGATTTCCTTCGCAGTGAAGACATTTCACCTCATCTTTCCCGAGTGTAGCCTACACTGGTCTACATCACAACCTTCTTTCCCACGACTCCCACATCATCTGACCCCTCTACACACAGCAGCAACATGACCATACGCTTGACAGCAATAACATCTGAGCAGAGCTCTCTCATACCACGGCCTTACCCTGTAACACATATAGCGTCACCGACGCCAAACCCAACCACTTTTTTGCCAATATTCTATCAAAATTCTGTTTCAACTGCTGCTACAAATGGTCACGTGCTGTTTCCACCCGGTTTAATGGCTGAAACCACAAGCTGCGAGGTGAAATCCCCAAATCCGACCAGTCCTCTCTGAACATCTATGCTGCTAGCATAGTTTTGCAGTAGCCTGGGCTAGTTTTACAGGGTCTTTCTTCTTCATGGTATATTCTTCTTCTGTGGTGCCGTCGCCCAAGCGGCTCACTTTCTCTTATCAAAGGCACTTTCATAAGGTATTTGGACCTTTTATCATGCACATTTTAATATGAAACTTTACACATAGACAGATAGTCAGATATCTGCAAATAAAAGCGACTTGCGACAGCTTGACAATTACCGTAACCTTTTGAATAGCCCGCAAAGAAGGAGGAAGTACGTCACTCTGTCCCCAAACTAAGCTGGTCGCGTTAGGGTATATGTGGTCGGGTACGGCGTCAGTTCCGTTAATCATCATACATTCTATCAGGCAAATCTCCTTCAAAGGTCAAACACACAGACATTGTCTCCTCCCTTTCCCCTTCACGGTATCGCATCAGCCACTTAGCTTCAACCACACCTTCCACACTGAAAAACCTTTATCAACCTTTACCGAAAGAGGCACCCCACTCACCACACCCTTCTCTCTTCCCTCAGATCCTAAACAAGTAACACCAGAATATCCATCTCCAAACACTTTTATTTTCTCCACAGCTTTATCTCTCCGCTTCTTTGACACACACTCGATCAACCATCCCACTTCTTGTGATCCTGACAGACCGTACCTCCCCAATGTTCCTTTCCACATAGTGTACCGCCTCCCTATCACATACTGATCACTGAACAGTCTATCCGTTTTTGTTACCACAAGCATCCCAACAAGAAATTCCTCCCTCTTCCTCACTGATCGACTGGAATCACTTGTTAAACTCAAAACAGACTGCTTTCTTTTCCTTTCGTTCTTTTCCAAATCTCCCGCTTCATCTTCTGACTGACTCCATTTCCTCCACCAAGTTTCGCCTGCTGCTCTGCAGTTCTCTATCTCTCAGTGCTACAATAAATACAATGCATAATAATAACTGGACACCAGAGCAAGCTGCTATATCATCTCATTATCATAAATCAGCTCCATAAAAGAATAAAGAATAATAGAAGGGATGTGGGGAGATAGAGGACAAAAGGATCCAAAATGGCATCCGTTGAAATGTAAACATGTAGACTTGAGAGAAACGCTGTGACCATAACTGGGATTGTGTGTGATTGTGTTTATTATGCCCTCCATCCACCCCGGCCACAGCACCCTTCCTGGCCACCGTGCTATTTCAATAGCAGACTCTATAGGGCTTTTCACACTACACTTAGCCGGGGTTAAGTCCGTCTTTTAGCCTGGGGCTAAGAAAATTTTCACACTTGCACAATCCTGGCCCACTCTAAAGTGAGCTAACCCCGACTTCAGCCCCGGCTAGCTGGCCCTGCTCTGGAGCAGGGTTACCCCCTAACCCCGACTTTTCATCTAAACACCGTTGCCAGTGTGAAACGGGGCCATAGACGGAGCCAATTAAGGAAACAATGTGAATCGCATAGCCCTGGTTTTAGGTAACCTGGGTTAATAATGCGTGTGTGAAAAGGGGCTAAGTTAGCCTGGGGCTATCTTAGCCCTACTCTTAGCCCATGGCTTAGCTAGCCCCGGGCTAAGAGCATGTAGTGTGAAAAGCCCTTATGTCGTGTATCTAGAAATGTGACATGGTTAAAAAACATCATATTCTACATATCTGTGGATTGCAGAAATGTACAATGCCGGCATTTTATTCTGGTGACCAGGCTGAATGGTCTCATCCCTAATTAACTCTCTCTCTCTCTCTCTTTCTCTCTCTCTCTTGTCCCCCCATCTCTTCCTCTTTTTCATCCTCTCTTTCTCTCATTCAGGATCGTTGTGGTCAGAAATGGAGCAGGTGAATCTGACTGACGGTGTAGGGGGGAACTCCACTGTCTGTCCGTCCATCGATGATTTCCGTAACCAGGTTTACTCCACGGTCTACTCCATCATCACGGTGTTCGGCCTGGTGGGGAACGGCTTCGCCCTGGTGGTGCTGATCCGAACCTACCGGCAGAGCTCGCCCTTCCACGTCTACATGCTGAACCTGGCCGTGTCCGACATCCTGTGTGTCCTCACGCTCCCACTCCGCGTCCTCTACTATGTCAAGAGGGGTCAGTGGGACCTGGGGGACTTCCTCTGCCGCATCAGCTCCTACGCCCTCTATGTCAACCTCTACTGCAGCATTTACTTCATGGCCGCCATGTCCGTCACCCGTTTCCTCGCCATTGTCTTCCCTGTGCAGAACATGCGGCTGGTGACGGAGGGCCGCGCGCGCCTGGTGTGCGTGTGCATCTGGGTGTTTATCTGCCTTTCGTCCTCGCCCTTCCTGATGTCCGGCCAGTCTACGGACCACAAGACCAACAAAACCAAGTGCTTCGAGCCGCCGCGGGGAGGCTCAGGGAGCTTGCAGAAACTGGTGATGCTGAACTACTTGTCCCTGGTGTTGGGCTTCGCCCTGCCCTTCTTGATCATCCTGCTCTGCTACGCCGGCATCATACGCACTCTCCTGTCCCGCAGCCAGGCGGCCCGCCGCAGCAACATGGGCACCAAGGCCATCCGCATGATCGCCATCGTCATGCTGGCCTTCCTCATCAGCTTCATGCCGTACCACGTGCAGCGCAGCATCCACCTCAACTTCCTGACGCGCAACGACACGTCCTGCGCCGAGCGGATCGCCATGCAGAAGTCGGTGGTGGTGACGCTGTGCCTGGCCGCTGCCAATTCATGCTTTGATCCGATGCTCTATTTCTTCTCTGGAGAGGGCTTCCGTAGCCGCCTGTCCACGATGCGCCATTCAACGAGGGGCAGCACCGTGCACCATGTAGCCCAGCTCAACACGTCAGCAGGCCCAGACTCCAGGGAAAAGGGGCCGTTAAAGCCCAATTAATTACAACGAGGCAGCGGGGTCATCAAGCCGACAGCTTAGAACGACTGTGTTAAAGATTTCAGCGTGAGGTTTACCCTCAAATAGGAAGAGGTGAGGGATGCAGAAGGGGAGCATGAAAGGTAGGTGACAAAAGGAAAGATGGCATATGAGGACTAGTGTGGAATCATGAACAGACAAGAATGAGTCTCATTAGGGCATTTTACATTAAAAATAGAATAATGTATTATTCTAAAATGTACATTTTGCTGAATATGTCTGAATCATCTTGTGACAAGAGAGTGTGTAGAGATACTTTAGAACAAGCGCAAACCTTTTAGTCTACAGCACTGTCGTCGCCTCCGCCCCCCCCCCCCCCAACACCACCCATAACCCCCTAGCCACTAACCCCACTCTCTATCACCTTCCTATCCCTAGCTACCGCCTGACTGATTGATTGATTGACTGTCTGTCTGTCTGTCTGTCTGTCTGTCTGTCTGTCTGTCTGACTGAGTGAGTGAGTGAGTGAGTGAGTGAGTGAGTGAATGTCCTGACTTCTCCATCTCATCATGCCGGCTGGAAGCCCTTGGTCCAGTGCCTGCCGTGGTAAAAACCTAAGTGATCAATAAGTTCAGTTTATGGGTAAAATCTAACTTTTGATATTCTTTTATCAATTACTGACCACATTTGATTGTAAAACAAAACATATGCCCAACATACTGGTCAAAATAGTTAAAGTAAAGTTTTCGTATTATTCATGTCGGTTAACACAGTCAACAATACAATGAAAAGCATTGGATGAGATTCAGATCAGCTCAGCAGGGGGGGTAAAAAAAAGAGATAAACAATAGAATAAAATAGAATAGTGTATAATAGAAAATAATATAAAATAATATATAATATAATATATAACAGTACTATGCATATGTAAAGTGAGATTAAAGTGACAAGTGTATTGCACAAGTGTCTTGCAAGTTTGCACAGTGTATTGCACTGAGGGTATGTATCAGTCCTGGTTGAATAAAATCGAATTATACATTGAATAATGCAAATTAAACAAGTTTACACCCATAAATAATAAACCAATACCTTATTAATTAGAATCAGGCTGGGTGGGTGCCTCAAGGAGCAGTTTGGGAAACCGCTGACATAGACAAATACAGATATCTATAAAATATGGGGTGGTAATGTGGATAATAGCAATGTAGCTCATGCCTGTCAAATGACAAATGTAAATGTATCATGATGTGTGGATGTATTATGTTGTATTACATGTCTTTTCATCTGGGTGGCTTTCAATAAGCCAGTCTTTCATCATACAACTGCACAGTGTCAACAAGGGCTCACCTCTACTGTACATAAAGCTTTAAGCTCAACCGTCGACCTTACTGCTATACCTGTTGTATATATTATAACGTGTAATATTAGGCATGCTCCTGTCAAATATTAGCTCAATCAATAAATCATCTTATGTGTTATTTGTTCAGTATGATCATACATTGCCCGTTGTCGAGGAAATTACTGTATTAGTACACAGTAATTACTGCATGAAGAGTTACACACTGTGTCCACTGGGTGTCAGTCTTGCACAGATATTGTCTGTCTTTCTCAGAAAACCATGAATTGTTGTTTCTGCTTTTAGACCAGCCCTAAAACATTAAATGATGTATAATGTGCAATAATAAAACATTCCCATCTGTAATAACTCAAGACATAAATGTGGAGTTAGGGTATGGCCCCTTTGGGGCCGAAACCCTATAGGCTCGCCCGCAGCTCGGCGGCTGCGTGACCTCGTCTGCCAGCGCAGCGCACAATCGCTTACTCTATTTGCATTGTGCTCAACTTCGCGCATCACTGATGACATCACTGTCACTGATGGTGTCACAATGGCTATGACATCATCAGTGATGTCATAAGATGATTTTTGGTCAATAATGATGTCACTGATGACATAACTGATGATGTCATAGACATTGTGACATCATCAGTGGGACAAAAATTGAAACAGATATTGCAAGATTTATATAACTAGGCATCTTGCTACGCGCGCTTGATTCCTAGGCTCGCGCAGCTGGCCCAGCAGTTCGGATACGCAGCTCGGCCGCTGCGCGGCCGAGCCCTGGCTGCTCCTTGATGGCATACTTCAGGGATGCTGGATCACGTGTCCTGGAGCTGGCAACATACAGCTGTCCATGGCTGAAGATGGGGGTCTGAAGACTCCCACTTATTTTTTGTGACATCACTGATCACTGATGACGTCACAGTGGGATTTATGACATCACTGATGATGTCACACATCACTGGGATTTATGACATCACTGATGATGTCACAGTGGGATTTATGACATCACAGTGGGACACTTCACAGTGGGACAGACAGAGAAACACAGAGCCCGAGCTCCCATTTATATCTACTGATGATGATGTAAGGAAAGATGTTATAGGCTATTCCCAGACAAAGGAGTGAGACTGAGATCTACTGGTCATTCTGTAATGCCACTATATTATGCAGCCATACATCCAGTTAACAGATGCAATCAGCAAGACAGAACAACAGCCGGTGAGGGACTGGTCTGCTGGGGCCAACACTGCTGACTAGAACACAGAGAGCCACTGTTTTACCACTTCATAACTTAATATCCAGCACATGATCTGTTCCCTCATCCATTTGCACACAAAAAGTTGTTTGTCTCTCTCTGGATAGCAGAGAGATCTTAAAGATGGGACTCTATGGCTGCAGTGTACTGTTAACGTACCTCACAGCGGAGATGCTCCTGCTCCTCCCATAGAAGAAGTAAGGAAAGTCCCTCCTATAATGCCTATTCATTTGTTCACTCTGCAATACAGAAGAGCTTGTGTTATCAATTCATTTTTACCTCTCTGTGCTCCTTGAGCGTTTTGTAGTTATCTTTATGAGCAGACTAAGATTAAAACCATTTTGCCTTTGGTAGAACAGATCCACTCAACAGTACATAAATAGTTACAGTAACCTCCGGATATGTATTGAAAACAGGTGTTCAGCCTTTTCTGTGGCCATCCATTTATATGTACATTATGAGAACCGGGTCTATAAATTATACTTCTCTTGCATTTCTGAACAGCACAGATCTTGACAGGTATTAGCATACATTAGTACCTAACCGGCCGAAAACGTTATCTGAGTAAATTGTAGTGTCTATACAGCAATGCTCAAACTCAATATGAAACAGATGTCAAATATTCTTCATCATCATTATATGTGTTAAGAGGTGTTCAGTGGCTGTTTCCTTATACATGAATACCTTTCAAATGTGAATAATAGAAAAAAAACAGATATAGCTCATTCAATTTTTGCAGACAAATCTTTCACTCCATGGGAACCAGCAAGTAAGCACACTGTCCTCCCGTGATGTCATGTAAATTGATGTGCATGCCTTGAGTTGCTCTGCAGATAATGAATGGTCGACTGCACAGTCTCACAACGTGCTTACAATAAGCTTTATGTCAGAACTCCACTGATATTCCACTTACAGTAAAGCACTGGATTTATCCCCAACCCCGCCCCCTAAAGTTGACCATGTGTGTGATTGCAACATGAAAGAGTTGACTGTATGAAACGGTTCAACAGAAAATGATTAATGTCCATTTGTCCACAGTGGAATTTTATAATTTCCTTTACAGCGCTTAAAGTACAGTACTAAAAGCTAAGCACAAATCCATTTCAATGTTTCAAATCGGTCAAAGTATGAGGCTACAAGCGCAAGTTTGCTTAACCCCCGCCTTTTTGGGTTATTATTAGTCACAATGGGTTACAGCAACCGTATAGTTTCCAATAGTGTTTGTGAAAAATGATCAAATGAGTAACCCCATGCATGTGACTAACGAGATATACTGTAGTGATACAGAAATGGCTGTATCTCAAAAACTACAAGCAATTATATAAAAATGCTTGGTACCATTGCCCTTACAGAAAAAACACGAGGTTCACATGTCTCCACATGTTTCACCACATAATGTCACATGTGGTGAACATGTGGACACGTCTTCACATGTGAACACATGTTTTTACATGTGAAATTTAACATGTTTTCACATGTGATCACATGTGAAATTGCACATGTTCAAAATCACATGCGATCGATCACATGTAATTTTGCACATGTGATCGATTTTGCACATGTGAAGTTCATGTGGTTTTTCTGTAAGGGTGGATTCAAAACAACGATAAGAACAATGATAAGGCATGAATATTCACTGTAGCAGGCTACAGTATTCTGCCCATACTCATGCTCCTTCCTTTTTCTTATGGCTACAGTGATGATTTTGGCTAAAAACAGGGTGTAAAAATTGTGTCTTTTCATGTCAACTCGGCATCTCAGGGCTTGTGGAGACTTGGATTACACCACATGAGCAGTATGGAAGCTTCTTCTTCTTTTATGTTTGAAAGTTGGTCACCATCCGCTTCAGTTGTTGAGGAGAATTCTGCAAAAGCGTTTTGCTGTGAAACTCCACAAATGTTTTGTGGACTGAAAAAAACCTCACCCGCCCTTCCAGTAGTAAATAAGGAGATCTTTTATTTATTTTATTTACTTTTTTTTTTGGCACATATTTAAGAAAAAAAAGAAAAAAAAAGAAGAAGACATAAACAAAGAAAGGGAAACAACAAAAGCATGTTCCGGTAGAGAGACAGGAAACCCCTAGGGCTTAATCTGGGTCTCTACCTCAGAAATTATAACCATATTCATAATCATTCATATTTCTCTTTTGTTTCCATTTTCCTTGTGATCTGTGGGTTATGTGTGACTCTGACTCATCAGGGAGATTTTGAGTTTAGATTTGAAGGAGTTGAGAGATGGTGCTTGTTTGGCAATATTGATATGAATTTTCCATTACAGCACCTCTCTAGTGTATCGAAAATTGGTTAGGCTATTTGTCGTGTGTGACAGTGTGTGTGTGTGTGTGTGTGTGTGTGTGTGTGTGTGTGTGGGGGTGGGGGGGGTAGAGGTGATCTGAGTTTCTTGTATTAGGTGTATGTATTTTATGTCATTTTGTTGAAAGTATAACCTACACGGTGCAGGCAAAGAGACAGGTGTGCATATACATTCATAGACAAAGGTGCAGAAGTGTGTTGATGGCACGCATGGGGATTATTATTATTATTTTTAAGATAGATAAAGATAGATAATGACTGAATTTTCATTTTTGGGTGATATCCTTCAACATAATTTACTATAATCGAAGTCATTAATGGGTTAACGCAAAGTCACACTTTTTTATGCATCTTATCAGCCAAAATGTAAACAAACAGGGCCTGCAAAATGACACCATATGGATCCACACCAAATGAAATCCATGTGTCGTATGAAGCCTACACTTAAAAGCAGAGAGTGGAACATGGTGTCTCCTACACAGCAGCGAGCAGCACTGATCTGTCCAGAGAGAGCTGGACTTGCCAACGTTACAGTACATCTTTCACCTCTCTTGTCCCTTTGGTATTAAAGCATGACTGGGTTGGTAAACATGAGCGTGTTGTGGGCATTTACTGATGTCAGCACATGATTTAACTGAGCGTGCTGTGGGCAGTTTACTGATGTCATATCACATGATGATTTTCAGCCTTTTGAAGTCCACATTTTTCAAACAGTTGCCTCTCGCATACCGTTAGGAGCTGGCCTGGTGCAGCTCTGAAAATATCTAAAGTGACTCACACACAAGGACACAAGGAGACCAATCAGGCCATGTTTCTGATGTGTGCACGCATGTTTGTGTGTATATCCATGTGGCATAAACACATTCACTTTGACTCCCTCGACACACAGCAAAAGCCAAGTGCAGACCCTCTTTTCTTCATTTGGTCTCTCAGGGTGCAAGGTTAAAGGTCAAATTGGGGTGGGGGTTATGGTCATTCTCGACTTGAGTGTTTGGGATCCTGGGTCTGCGTCGGGGGTACTGGGGCCTGGCTGAGAAAGTGACTGAGACAAACAACTCAAAGGCAGGGTCATTGGGAGTCTGTCTGGAGCCTGGCTGTCATTCAGACAAACATGTCAAACTGACAGCCATAACTGACAGCTCCCCTATAGAGATTGCTTGTTAGAAACACCAAGTCATTTAATTTCCCCTGATCTCCACAAGGAGACACCAAGTGGTGATGCAGTGGACCTGTGTTGGCAGGCACCTCCCACTATAAATAGAGGCTGGGATCGGGCCTTCCCCCTCTTTGTCTCCAAACATTTCCACCTCACCAGAGAGTGACCAGCTTGCCATGTGTGTTTTGTTTCTACAATGTAAGTTGCTTTTCAGTTATTTATATTGATAGTATTTAAGTTCCTTCTATTGCTATTGAAGGTTTGCCTAATCATTATTTGCTGTATTTATGATTTATTGGGCTATATCTAATTTCTGTCTCTCCTTTGTCCAGAACCATGGCATGGCAATAACAACGCATTCCTTGGACAATCCATCAGTCTCAACATAAAGAGACTAAAAACAATAAATTGAAAGATGGATTGCAAACTTTGTTTCCTGGTGGTGTGTGGCTCCAGTTAGAACTTTAAATCCAGTACAAATTGGTCCTTCGACCCGGAAACTGAGCCACACTTCACACAACCACACAATAACCTAAAATGGCTGCTTCAGAGACTGATGGCATTCAGCTCAATGAAGGCCAGGCTCCTTCCCCTGAGCACATGGATGGATCTCAAGGTGTACCAGACTCAACCCAGCCTAACATGGACAAGGCCACCCACGAATTGTCTCAAACAGCACCTGAGCCATCTTTACCTGCTCACCAAACAGAGCCCAGCTTTTCACCTGATTTGCTTCCCCCTCAAATCACTTTGCCATCAGTAATTTGTGAAGTAGCAGCTAAACCCCTGACAAAGGCAATTGACCCAGGGGCTAGGCCAAAAAGAGATAGACGGCCCCCTGACTACTATGGGACTAGTATGCCACGGCGGGAGCAGAAGGCATCTACACGATCCCATGGCTCACGTAGTTCTCACAGTAAGAGGACTCAACCCACAGGTACAGCCTTTAGTTTGCCTACAAACTCTCAAAGTAGTAGGCATTCCAGGGGTAGCCACACTTCTCAGTTGAGTGATCTTCAAGCAAGCATTCTTGAACAAAAGCAAAAGAACGATGAGCTGGAGGAGCTAAGAAGACAAAGACATGAGGATGATGAGCTTGATGAACAATGTAAATTAATCGATGAAGAAGCCAGAGCTGCTCAGCATAAGCAACAAGACGCACACAAGGAGAGAGAGAAACTTGTTAGACAGGTTGGCATGAACCGAAAAATTCGTATTAAAGAACAAGAGCTTGAATCAGCCCAGCTGGTTTCTAGTTTTATAACCCAAAATATCTCTGAAGATGATCATCCTGGTGGAGCCTCTGCTCCTCTTACTCCCTCATATATTCAGAAAGATGTAAATGTAGCCACCTCATTTTATGATCTGCCACCTCCCTCCAGGATATTCACTCCTGCCCCCACAAACCTGATGTATGCTGACTCAAACTTGATGGACTTAACTTCTCATCCTCAATCTAGCTCTCCTGTAAGATTAACTAATGCCTCCCAAACCCTTCCCATGCTTCAACCAATACAGCAAAGCTTAGCCGCTGTTCATGCTCCCTCTTTGCCCTCTGCAGCTATTGGACAAAGAGCTACTGCTCAAGCTGCACCATTGTCCATTCCCTATGCCCAGGCTATACCCTCTTATAGTTATGTACCTCCTCCACCTCAAGTGAATGTCCAAGCCCCTAATTACGCAGTTACGCCTGGTCCTAGGCAGTCCATTTTCACTGGTAGTCTGCCACCAATGCAAGCCATGACATCCCAGCAGCCACAATCTGTTTCCTCACCTTTTCAAACTCCCAATGTCATGGATTTGTTCATAGCTTCTGCTTATGGAATACCAAGGCCCTCACTTCCTGTATTTAGGAGTGGTCGAGAAAGTGATTTTTCTCTCCTGAAGATGGGTCTGGATAACCTCCTTGACAACCACCCCCATCTTACTGAGCAATATAAATATCAAGTCCTCCTACAACATCTTCAACACCCAGGAGCTAGCAAATTGGCCAAATCCAGCATGCATGATGCAAGACCATATTCCACCGCTCTCCTAGCACTTCAAGAGAAATACGGTCAGCCAAGGCTGCTCGTTCAGAGTGAAATTGGAGCAATATTGAATTCCCCCATTATTCGCATAGGTGATGTAGAGGCCTTTGATGACTTTTCCCTTTCTATCCATGCACTGGTGGGAATGTTGCTGTCCCTAGAGGGCCCTAATGGGTCAGAATTAAGATGTGGCTCTCATGTAGACAGACTCCTCAGTAAACTCCCTGTGCAATACAGAGATGGATTTGTCGAGCATTGTATTAATCGTGGCATTCTGACTGGGCAGGCAAACCAAACATATTCCCTCCTTGACCTTTCAACCTGGCTGCAGTCAAAGTCAAGAGCCAAACGCATATCAGAGAGAGCTGTTGAGCTTCACAGACAGGAAAGACCACGGACTGGTAAGGAACGCCAGCCCTCCAGACAAGTCTCCTCTGTCTACCTTTCAACATCATCTGAGATGGATGGCACACAAAAGGTCTACACCAAAGGAAAGGTAAATGTGAATAAACCTAAGCCTTACTGCCCCTACTGTAATGTCAGAGACCATTTCCTTGGCTCATGCACAGAATTCCAAAAACTCTCTAAAAATGGCATTATGAAATGGATGCAGGAGAAGGGGAGATGCAGTAAATGTGGGAGAATACACAAAATTGACAAATGCACTTTAAAGAGGCCATGTAATCTGTGTAAGGACATTCACCTAACCATTCTCCATGATGTCATTACAAACAACTCTGCCACAGTTATGCTGACGTCCTCTCCATCAGAGCTCCTTTACATGGACAAACCCAACCGCTCACATAAAGTCATGCTGAAAGTTGTCAATGTTTGTCTCCACAATGGGGAAAGGACCCTCATAACTCATGCAGTCCTCGATGATGGTGCGGATAGATCTATTCTGCTCCCCCAAGCTGTCCAGTGTTTGGGCCTCACAACTCAGCCTGAAACCATCTCTCTACGCACAGTGAGACAGGATATAGTGCAATTGAATGGAGCATCTGTATCCTTTGAGATTTCCCCTATCAACAAGCCAACTGAAAGACATGCTATCGACGGAGCATTCACTGCAGGAAATCTTGGTCTGTCAGAGCACACATACCCTGTGAAGCAGCTACAAGAGCAGTACCACCATCTCAGAGGTATCCCATTGCAGTCTATTGATCATGCATGCCCTCTTGTCCTCATTGGCTCAGACTATGCCCATCTCATCACAGCCACAGAGCCAATACTCATGGGGCCCCCTGGTGGCCCACTGGCAGTACATACCAGACTAGGATGGGCTCTCCAAGGGCCAGCCAGCTTAATCCAAAGCCAGCACACACTCTCCTTCACTCTCACCTGCTTCAAAAGTGAATTGCTCAGGAATGTGGAAAGACTTTGGCAGATTGACACTTTTCCTAATATCAATGAAAAGACGGCCACAAGGTCAAAACAAGACAAGCGAGCTCTCGATCTACTCCACTCTAAAACAGTTAGAGTGAAGATAGATGGTGTAATTCGTTATGCCACTCCACTGTTAAGAGCTTCCAACATCCCTGTCCTTAAAGCTCCCAAACAAGCTGTCCTGCCCCGTCTCTGTGCTACAGAAAGACGCCTGTCCAAAGATCCCAAACTGTCTGAAAAATACCAAGAGGAACTTGATAAGCTTGTGCAGTCTGGCTATGTGCAAAGGATTCCCAGTGAGCAGGTCGACCAACCAGAGGAAACCTGGTATTTCCCACATCACATTGTTGAACACAACCAAAAACACAGAGTTGTATTTGACTGCTCATTTGAATATATGGGACTAAACCTAAACAAATGTCTTCTGCCTGGCCCAACACTGGGTCCCTCTCTCCTTGGAGTTCTACTCAGATTTCGCCAACATACCATTGCCATCTGTGGAGATATTAAAGGGATGTTCCACCAAGTACGCCTTTTGGATGAGGACAAACCTTTACTCCGTTTCATATGGAGAGGAATGCAGCTAGACCAGGAGCCCAGTGTCTATGAATGGCAAGTCTTGCCATTCGGAACAACATGTAGCCCATGCTGTGCCACCTATGCAGTCCACAAACATGTCCAGGATCACAGTGAAGGAAATGAGGAAGTCATTCAATCTGTCCAACAGTGCTTTTACGTTGATAACTGTCTCCAAAGCGTCCCTTCCTCTCATGAAGCCAAGTCCCTCATTGACAAAATGAGACCTCTGCTAGCTGACGGTGGGTTCGACATCAGACAATGGGCGAGTAATGATCCAGCTGTAATACAACATCTCCCACCAGACGCAAAGTCTAAAACCAGTGAATTGTGGTTCTCAGAGAAGGGAGACCCAAAAGAACTGACACTTGGCCTCCAATGGAACTGCTCCACTGACATGCTGGGTTACAAGAACAGATCGGTCATCTACCATCAGCCTACAATGAGAAATATATACAAGGTACTGGCAAGCCAATATGATCCTCTGGGCTATCTGACCCCGTTCACAGCCCGTGCAAAAATCATAGTGCAGGATCTATGGAAGCAGGAAAGAGGATGGGATAACATCATCAAACCTGATGGCTTGTTGGAGAAATGGCAAGCATGGGAGTTGGAACTGCAACATCTCCCTGACATTCACTTTCCACGCTGTTATCTGCCCCCCTGTACCAACGCAGCCACTTCAGAATCTCATATGCATGTTTTCTGTGATGCTTCTGAGCGTGTGTATGGTGCAGTTGCCTACATCCAGAATAGAGACAAACATGACCGCACCCATGTCAGCTTCATCATGGCCAGGTCTCGTATAGCCCCTAAACGCCAGCTATCTATCCCTCGCCTTGAGCTCTGTGCAGCCCTATCTGGTGCCCAACTTGCTAACCTTCTCACTGCTGAACTCACGATTCCACTACAGTCAGTGACCCTCTGGTCAGATTCCACAACAGTGCTATCATGGCTAACATCTGAATCCTGCCGCTACAAGGTGTTTGTTGGCACAAGAATAGCTGAGATTCAGACTTTGACTGACACAAAGAGCTGGAGATATGTTGATTCAAAGAATAACCCAGCTGATGACCTAACACGTGGCAAAACCCTCCTAGAGCTTTCTCAGCAACACAGATGGAGTCAAGGCCCTCCATTCCTCCTACTGAACACCAACTGCTGGCCAACTAATCCATGTGTGCCAGGTAAATTAGAGCCTGCTGAAGAACTCAGGAAATCCATGTTCTGTGGCACAGTGATGTCAGATGACACAAACCTCCCTGATCTGATAAAGTACAGCAGCTGGGATGAGTTGATAAAGGAGACAAACAAGGTGCTTTATGGGGCGGCGGACCACAACTCAAACATAGCCCAATGCAATATAAACTCAGAGAGAAATCTTCTGCAAAGGGCCCAAACAGAGTGCTTCCCTGAGGAATTCACTGCCCTCAAAACAGACAAGCCCATACCAAAAAGTAGCAAACTTCTCCCCCTGTCTCCTGAATATGACCCTGAACTCGGTCTAATCAGAGTGGGAGGCAGACTTCGAAGAGCGGAGACCCTTGACCATGACCATGTCCATCCAATTATATTGGATCCAAAACATCCCATAACCAAACTCATTATAAAACATTATGATGAGAAACTGCTCCATCCAGGTCCCGAGCGTGTCCTGGGCGAAATGAGACGGCGATACTGGATCCTGCGTGGTCGTCAGGCTATTCGCCAGCATCAACACCAGTGTCAAGACTGTCAGAGATGGAGAGCTAATCCAGTCATTCCCAAAATGGCAGACCTCCCTCCAGCCCGTCTGAGACTGTTTAAGCCCCCCTTCTGGTCCACAGGCATGGACTGTTTTGGACCTTTCACTGTGAAAGTTGGCCGCCGCACAGAAAAAAGGTGGGGCATACTTTTCAAATGCTTAACAACACGCTGCATACATCTTGAGCTGCTTGACAGTATGGATGCAGATACATTCCTAATGGCCTTCAGAAGATTTGTCTCACGCAGAGGGAAACCTTTTGAACTTCTCTCTGACTGTGGGACTAATTTCAGAGCAGGAGATGCAGAGCTGCAAAATGCCTTCCAGGCCATGTCACCTGACTTAAAGCAGCAACTGGCCCACACACAGGTGAATTTCAAATTCAATCCTCCATCTGCCCCCCATTTCGGTGGATGCTGGGAAAGAGAGATCAAATCAATAAAAATGGCCCTCCATGTTACATTAGGAAACCAACCAACAACAGAAACTGTCCTGCACACAGTCTTGATTGAAGTTGAGGGCATAATGAATTCAAAACCTCTCGGCTACATCTCCTCTGACCTTACTGACCCAGACCCAGTCACACCAAATATGTTGCTAATGGGGCGGCCTGACTCCTCCCTTCCTCAGGCAATCTACTGTGAAAGTGAACTCCTTGGCAGAAGAAAATGGCGTCACAGTCAGATCTTGGCTGATCATTTCTGGACGGCCTTCATTCGCTACTACCTTCCAAACCTTCAAACCAGGCAAAAGTGGGAGACTGACAGGGAAAGCTTGAAATCAGGGCAGGTCGTGATGATTGTTGACCCCCGGTGTCCTCGAGCATCATGGCCGATGGGGAGAATAACTGAAACTTACCCTGGAAAGGATGGAAGGGTTCGCAGTGCAAAGGTCACTGTTCACGGTCGAGAATATCTACGCCCCGTTTCCAGATTGATCCCACTCCCTGAAATCACTGAAGAGACAAAATAAACGTATTTGCTGCACAAATCCGGGGGCGGCTGTTAGAAACACCAAGTCATTTAATTTCCCCTGATCTCCACAAGGAGACACCAAGTGGTGATGCAGTGGACCTGTGTTGGCAGGCACCTCCCACTATAAATAGAGGCTGGGATCGGGCCTTCCCCCTCTTTGTCTCCAAACATTTCCACCTCACCAGAGAGTGACCAGCTTGCCATGTGTGTTTTGTTTCTACAATGTAAGTTGCTTTTCAGTTATTTATATTGATAGTATTTAAGTTCCTTCTATTGCTATTGAAGGTTTGCCTAATCATTATTTGCTGTATTTATGATTTATTGGGCTATATCTAATTTCTGTCTCTCCTTTGTCCAGAACCATGGCATGGCAATAACAACGCATTCCTTGGACAATCCATCAGTCTCAACATAAAGAGACTAAAAACAATAAATTGAAAGATGGATTGCAAACTTTGTTTCCTGGTGGTGTGTGGCTCCAGTTAGAACTTTAAATCCAGTACATTGCTAGTGCTGAGAGTTAAACGCAGAGGTTCAGTCCCCATAAATAATTACTTTCACAGGACGTAATTTCCCCCCACCTGATTTTCCTCTTCGTAATCTCCCTTTCAGCTTCTGCTTGGCCCTTCCCACTGCTCACTTTATATCACTTGAGTTCATTTCTCTTATCCAATCAAATCCTGGATGCCTATGGATCATGAGTATGTTATATGATCACAACATAGACTCTCTGTGGTCATTAAAGATCCTGCCGGCCTTCTTCACAAGAGTAGGGGTGTGACCCCGGTGCCCTGGCTACATTCCCACACAGGACTTTCCTTCAATCACGGCCACCTAATCATCCCTCCTTACTTAATTGGCACATTCAGTCCTCAACTGTCCACCATGATAGCTGATATGTGGTAGGGCTGTCAAAGAATATTCTACATTCAAATATATATTCGAATATAAGCATTGAAATAATATTAGAATATGAAAATTAATATTCAAATTTATTTTACTAAAGAGGTCCATTTGGCCTACTATATTATTTAGAATAGTTCATCTATAAAGGCCAGTTAGGCAATGTTTGTACCTGACATGTTTCGACTGCTGTTTCTGCAGTCTTCATCAGAGGTGTCACGTGATGTTGAAACAGCAGTCGAAACATGTCAGGTACAAACATTGCCTAACTGGCCCTTTATAGATGAACTATTCTAAATAATTCAAATGTATTATTATTATTATTATTATTATTATTTTTTTTTTTTAAATTTTTTACATTTAACCGAGGTAAAAAAAAAAACTGGCCAAGAGGGCAACATAAAAACATACATAATTTGCCTGGTTATTTAAAAACATTACAAAAGTGTAGGCTACTACTGTATTAGTACTGACTGAATACATTATGGGGGGAAACAATGTTTATGTTGAAATAAAAAAAATCTTTATGTTGAAATAAATATACCAAGTAGTTATATAAGCTCTCTGGTTGTATTGGTTTGCCTTGCCCCAAAACACACAAACACGCACGCACGCACGCACGCACGCACACACACACACACACACACACACACACACACACACACACACACACACACACACACACACACACACACACACACACGAAATGAAATGAAATGAAATGAAATGAAATGAAATAAATTGAAAATAAATAAATAAATAAAAATAAAATAAAATAAAATAAAATAAAATAAAGTGTTTGAATATATTCGAACGAATATGTTTTGTTTAGAGGGAATATTCAAATATGATTTTGGGGCAATTTTGACAGCCCTAATGTGTGGTGAGCATTCTGGTGCAAACTGACTGCCATGCATCACCCAGGTGGATGCTACACGAGTTCCCCCTCCCCTGATATGTGAAGTGCTCAACAATTGAGCCACGATAGCCTGAAATTTCTGTTTGACATAATTCAAACTACACCAAATACATTCTCTGTTGGTCTGTCTGAAGGCATTTTTGTTTTGGACTCTGGGAAAGTGGAAAAAACAGTTAGATTCCACAAAAATAGGCTACTGTATCTCCAAACTCTCTCTAACCAAATCACACACATTTAGGCTATTCTATGTGATCTCCTTTTGATTGCTGATATAAATGTAATTTGTCTTCACTTCCATTCACTGAGCCTCCCCTGAAACTGTTTGGAGCCCCCCTGGGGAGGCCCGCCTCCCACTTTGAAAACCTCATCCCAGGTTTTTTTTTTACAAAAACCCCTAACTCCCAGTCTGCTCTCCCACTCCCTCCCACAGATGGAGGCGCGTCCTTTCCCATATGCAGCATTTGTCTTTTTGTCTCTTTGCACTAACAGGAAACTTGTGACCAGTGTCCACTACAGGGCTTGTGTATTCTTTTCACAGTATTTTAGTCACACAGAGTATTTTCGTCGCAGAGTGTATTTTGGTCTCTTTTGAGTGTTTTGCTGTGACGCACACAGAAAGGCTCCTCAGTTTGTTTGCCCCCTCAAATAAAATCACCACGCCACTTTCTAAATCATATCAAGCCTTCTGGTATCTCTTAAGTCTCTCTCTGAAAATGCATATTTGGGTGGGAATTTACAATCACCGCTCATTTTTAATGGTCATCTTTTGAGTTTATTTCTTCAACAGACATGCAGTAATACCTTGAGGACAATTATGCAGTAATCAAGTCTCTCCTCGACAGAGAATAAATGGAGTGTACGTTACACAGGCATAAGATATCATTTTCACAATATCTGCGTTAAGATTTTACCATTTCCCATAACAACTCACAACACTAACTTGATCACTGGTCTTTCTGAACAAAAGATCCTTTCTATCTTCCATTAGTCGAGTGACCTTTTGACCCCATCTCATTTTAAATGTTAATCTGTGCCTGCATACTCTTCATAATTTCTTCATAAGATAATGTACTCTATCGAATCAATTAATGCTGTTAACATGCTATTTTCAGAACGGTGGCCAATGAGAGACACTCGAAATTCTGTCTTGCCAAAAAAAAAAAGCAGCACCAGACAAGTGACCGAGGTTTACAGACAGGCCTCTCTCTCTCTCTCTGTGTGTGTGTGTGTGTGTGTGTGTGTGTGTGTGTGTCTGTGTGTCTCTCTCTCTCTCTCTCTCTCTGACCTCGAGCCCCCTCTCTCACAGTGGAGAATGGAGCACAAACTTCATGGAGATTTGCACAGAGAGCTAAATGGAACGCCATATGTCTAGAGCAACTCCCCTCTCATTGTAGCCCTAACCATGACCCTCACTGTACTTTATGGACAATGGCTGCTCTCATGGCCAGAAGTCTCCTCTCAGACCAGTGGCAGACTTTGCATGGACAATCAAGATTGATTTCCCATATATTCCCATCTTGGTCGCTATGATACAAGTTTGGCTATATGTTTAACAGTTGATCCTTCTAATTGAGTGTCTGATTGACAATAGCAGAGGAGTTTATAGTAATGCTTGTGCTGCAAAAGGACATGCAACAAAAATGTGTGTTGGGGAACATGCTACTACTCACTCACAAACAGAAAACTCTTTGTTCACTGTCAAGAGCAACGGCATGGAGTCTGTTTATCATGGGTCTCAGTTTGAGTCTTCATCAGACAAGAGAAGCAGAAACATTCTTTGTGAGCCAGTGAGGTGAAAAGGCGGATTTAGAAGTTTACTGATGCAGTGAGTTAGAAAAGAACAAGAGTTAACAGGACTGTAGCAAGGTCCAGTGATGAACCTGAATCATTCCAATAACATCCCAGTTATCCACTTTTAGTGTCCGTCACACTTGAAATTACCTTATTTGATTGTGGTCAAATCGGACGTGTTGAAGGCTCTTTTTGTTCCATGGCAAATTGGATAGGCGTTTGGATAGGAGTTTAACTGACGAGAGAGACCGCAGTGAACAACTCCAGCCTGTGAATAAAGCTGAGGTTTGGCACAGAAGCCTCTAGCCACGTGGTTCAGAGATCAAACCAAAATATGAATATCCGTCAGCAGAATGGGTCTTTATTTATTTATTTACAATATATTGTTAGTACATTTGAGGCATGAGGACACATTTTGCTGAATGTGTTTTTAATCACTTTTTGGGTCATGTTGATGATTTCTTGCTTTAGCGTCTGGTGAGCTGCAGCGACGCCAATTCACGCTAGAACTTATCAAGGTCGGAAACTGGCAGTTAGCAGTTAGGCCTACCTCTACCAGAAGTAAGGATCAAGAATCATGCTGCTGTCAGATCAGAGAAAAGGACGTGGAAGGAGGGGTAAGATGGCGCTCGCTCAAGGTGTGAGTGATATTTCATCTGCAATGGTCATGGAGTCCTTCTGCCTTTGACGCCGTGTTCTAGATTAGCACCAATAAAAGTGCTCCACACAATTTAAGCCCCATGTGTGCATCAACCCTGCTTACAGGTGCTAGAAATTCACACCTTTAACCTTTACCAACAAATCAGGTGATGCAAAACAGTTTGGTGACTGTTGCTACTTGTTACAAAAGCACAGCCATGCATAGAGTACCTCTTCATCAGACAATGGTCCTAGTCAATAAGCACCCCACCCCCCCCCCTCCGGGCTCCGCCCCCTCCCCCCCAATGCCTCTTCCTGTCTGGCCAACAACTCTCATCCTGTGACACCGTGAAAGTGCTGGGAGTCCTGACACAGTCTGATCTACTGTGGAGCCATCACCATGCAGCCTTTGCTAAGATGGATAAGGAGGTCTGGTGTTACCACTGTCACGGTTGGATTGGTTAGGTCGGTGCCACGTTTGTCACATGTTTCAGCGGATGGTTGGCTGAGGCCTGACTTGAGGGCGGGCCTACCTAGCGCTCAGGGGTCATTTCCAGCAGAAAGTGAGGAGGCGAGTGGGGCGTTTGAGAGCTTGGCCGAACGCTACGGCACGCGGACGCTAGTCTCGCAGTAGCCATGCAGCCATAGATAAATATCTATGTTTGGGGCACAACTTTTGAAAAGTGGTTAAGGACCACCCAGACCAAAACAAAATGCGTGATAGGCATATGAATTGACCAACCAGACCTCCTTATTTGCATGACGCAACTCGTGGGGCTGTACATTTTGAACAAACCAATGCACGCAGACAGTCAGACTTCCGTTACACCCCAGCCAATCAGAGGCTTGCCGCAACTTCTCTTGCTGCAAAACCCGGAAATGCCGACTTGTGATTCAGACCCTCTACTAGGGAGGGTCTGACCACGTGAGACTACGTGGATGCTGACCTAACTGGACCCCAAACTGAAGATGGGCCAACTAATGAACTACTGTAACTGTGTAACCATGAACCGAACCCCATGTTCTTCAGTGTATGTTGCGTGTAGTCGTCTGTCAAGTTGCGTCAGTGACCGCCCTATTCGCATTGTGGAGCATCGCACAACAACAGCAAAACTGACCGAGCTGTCAGACTCGGGATCCTGACAAGCTCTACTCGGAGGAGCTTGTGCTGCCTCAGTGAATCAACCCGTGCCGAGGAGAGACGACCAGAACGCCCGGGGGAACGTGCTGGAATGGAGGTATGTGCTCTGCCCTCATTGCTAAGTCGTGGTTATGTATGCTAACGTTCGCTCAAAAGAAGCCTTGTTGTCAATTGGCGGGCTAACCGGCTGGTGGCCTGGTGACAACAGCGCCGAGTTTAATCATAATAATAACATTAGCTGGCTGCCATTAGCTGCCGGGGCACGGTCACTACCTCAGACTTAGCAACACACTGGAGCCTCTCCAGTGCAGTGTGGCATGGACATACGTGTCTAAAGAGATAGAACACACCCCAAAAACACGCCTGCCGGATCATCATTGGCAGGGCATATTCCAACATGATGCACTCCAAACCCTTTCAGCACCCTCCAAGACAGAATAACTACACTGTGTAGGGACTTTCACTATACCCACCCTCCAAGACAGAAGAACTACTACACTGTGTAGGGACTATCCACCCTCCAAGACAGAAGAACTGTGTAGGGACACAGAGCTCATGGATTCTCCTTTCAGGACCAGGCTCCCCCCAACCAGAGCCCAAATATCCAACCGACAGACCAGACAAAACACACAATTACTTATTCCCAAGACGCAAACTGAAAGTTACAGGGAGTCACCAATCCCTTTTTTTAAATCAATTATTTATTCATTTACATTTTTTACATACAACCACAACACATCTACAAAGAACACAAAATACAAATTCCATACACAAACAAACTCACTCAGGAACATGCCCATTGTTCTGAAGGCAAAATATGAGGAGGCTTCCATCTCTGACTCCTTTTTTTGTGCCTCAGTAAGGCCTAGAAACGGCCAACGCCTGTGCCTCAAAGATCAATTCAACCCAGTAAAATCATTCAACAACAAAACAACAGGGGAACAAGGAACAACTCCCAGCACTACGGACATCTTCCTGGCAACTTCTCTCCAAAATAAAGAAACGGCTGAGCATCCCCAGACCATGTGTATAAAGGTACCAGGGGTTGCCAGAGACATATTCATCTGAAATCATTTACGAGGGGTGCAGTATAGTCTATGGGTGTAGTTAATGAATCAATTGGTGATTGGGGTTCCTGGAAGATAAAATGATATTCACACCATATCCCAATTGATTATATTAGATGAAATGGAAAGATCCCTACTCCAGCTGACATTGAGTTGCAATGGTTTTTCTGCGGCCTTGGTAATAAAAGTATTAGAAACCAATCCCTTAGTGGTCTTGGATGTACAGATGTGGTGTATGGGATGGCTTTCCAATTCTTCACCCCAAGGAACACCATAATGAAAAGCTCTATGAAGTTGCAAATAAAAGAAAAATCACTTTTTTAACAAGCTGTTTAAATGAGAAACCAAACTATAAAATATTGTTTAATTACCATGATTTTATTTTGATGTGTGCATTGTAAATGCTCATTCAGTTTTCTGGATGTAAAATGAGTGTGAAATAAAAACTTGAACATGAAAAAAATGTAAGCTAAAAAATATTGTTTATAGGATTATCTCAAAAGCAGAACAACAAGCAGAACAATGCACCACAATGTAAATGGCAAGCAATCCTTCAAAGTCTGACTGAAGTTTTGACTATACTAGACATCTCGCATGCTACGTGCGCTCGATTCCTGGGCTGCAGCTCGCCGAGCTGGCCCTGCTGCTCACATGCGCAGCTCGGCTGCTGCGCGGTCTTGCCTGCCCTATTGGCGCACGCGCAATGTCTCCCTCTCTCTCACCCTCTCTCTCTCTCTCCCTCAGTCTCTCCCCCTCTCTCTCTCCCTCTCCTCTCTCTCCCTCTCCCTCAGTCTCTCTCCCTCTCCTCCTCTCCCTCAGTCTCTCTCCCTCTCCTTTCTCTCTCCCTCTTTCTCTCCCTCTCCTCTCTCTCCCTCTCCCTCAGTCTCTCTCATGAGCCTCAGACTGATGACATCACTGATGACATCATCCAGCTCTGTCAGATCACCCGCACGGGTGCTCTTTACACCCCTGAAAGTTTCAGCCCGATCGCACGTAAAATGGCATAGCTGTGGCCAGACAACATTCTTGAATTCCACATTGCCAAATTGATAAAGATGGCTATTGTGCATCCTCATAAATCTTCTAAATCCTATGCAAAGCAACTCCTCCCTCTGTTTGTGCTCATGTGGTTTCAGTGCAGATGAGGATAACGTAGAAGGCAAGGCAGCTTTATTTCTATAGTGCATTTCATACACTGAGGCGATGCAAAGTGATTAGAAAGAGAGAGGTGCGATCATTGGTCTACTATCACCGCCCAAAACAATTTATTCCAGGATTAGTATTATGGTCAAAGCCAAACAATGTACTCCTAATTAATTAATTAATTGATTAATACATAAATAAAAACATTTATTGAAATAAGAACTCAACTAAAATTGACAAACATCTTACGAATCAACTAATCAAAACTTTGAACATGAAATCAATATTGAAAATCAAGTGACATAGGATCATAAAACTATTATTATATATACTGTTTTTCTAATATAGCAAGAAATATATCAGTAAACTCTTTCTCATTTTGCTCTAAAGGTTATATGCATTAGATTTTACTCAGGCAGAAGTGCTCACTCAGGTTAAAGTAATAGAACAGGAAGTGTTACAGTGTTTGTAGATAAATGACAGCTATAGACACTACAAACACTAAGACGTGAGTGTGGAAAGTAGGAAAAAGCGGTAACACTTTACAATACTGGCGCACACATGTGCATGAATTGATGGTTAACTCATGATGAATTAAGCCATTAATTGATGCTTACCACATCATCAACTAATGAAAGGTATGTTTGATGAACACACTGAGTCATATATGAATTACTATTAATTAAGTAGGCTATGCCTATATCATCATGAATTTATTCCTAATCAACACCTAGTATTGGTGCCTCTCTCCCGGCCACCAGACACCCAGGGCGCCAGACTGGGCAAGCCTCTTTTAGGCTATGGTCAGTTTGAGTTTACCCGGTGCGCACCAAGCATCAATCACTCGATCAGCCTGAGCCACGAGAGGAACCTCCATAAAATAGCGTACACTAGTAACAAGTAATCAGAATGATACTGATAGACTACAGCACAGCTGCTGAAATAGCCGTAGCCGGCCGGGGCGCGCATACCCCCACTGAACCCAGTTAGCGAGGCCCCCATACACACACGCTTCCCAGTCATACATAGCGCCAGTGTCCCCGCCAGGCCACCACCACTGACAAACTACCATAAACAGCAGAGGCGACTCCGCTGCACCCCGAACGCCTCTCTTTACAGTCAGCTAGGCACCGGTCAAACAAAGAGAGCTCTCTTTCCCCGAAGTGGAGTATGTTTCCCCCGTAGCGCATCCCGTCTTCGTTATGCAACGGGCGAAACTCACTCGATTTCCAGGTTGCAGGCGACTGGAAGTTGATAGTGGTAATTAACACATGAATTACGGTATTAATACTAGGTGCTGATGATTAATTAATCCATGATGATATAGACATAGCCTACTTAATTAATAGTAATTCATATATGACTCAGTGTGTTCATCAAACATACCTTTCATTAGTTGATGATGCGGTAAGCATCAATTAATGGCTTAATTCATCATGAGTTAAGCATCAATTCATGCACATGTGTGCACCAGTATTGTAAAGTGTTACCGAAAAAGCTTTTTGGAGTGACATGGTGGGCTCCTATACATGCTCAATGGCGTTGACATGTGTTTCTGTAGATGTCCGAGATGTAAACGGCCTGAAGCGAGTCATTACATGGCTATAGAAAAGCTCCCACAGACGGGGGAGTGCGTGTGTGTGGGTGAGGGGTTACTGGACTGGCTGGATGGAGAGGAAGATACTGGCGGGGGTTAACGTTGTTTGCTTTCTTCCTCAAGTGGCCATTGTGTTCACTTCCACCATCACATGACGGCAGCTGGTCACAGTCTTCTCATCAGTCTTCTCCAACCACACACACACACACACACACACACACACACACACACACACACACACACACACACACACACACACACACACACACACACACACACACACACACACATACACACACACACACACACACACAATGAATTGCTTGTTATCGCCAACAAGGAAGCCTCTCCTCCTTTGAGTCGATTGAAGAGGGCCCACATCATGATGGTCCATGGTCCTGCATGTGCTCCTCATGACCCCACCTCTACCCGGCCTTATCAATACAGCCCATTGATACACATCAGCCCCTCTGACCCCCTGCCATTAAGACCACCACAGAGACCACATGGACAGGCTGAATATATAGGGAATGAGTTGGCGCTCCCTCTGCTCTGTTAAATACTGTATAATTAGTCATTAATGCCTTGTTAACTGCATCATGTCACTCATAGACCCTCATGTGATGATGGCCTAAGCCATATCACATGAGAGGCTACTCTTACTCTGTTATAGTGTTTGTGTATAATTGCATGTATTATGAGTGCGTATTCTTTGCGTGTGTGCGTCTGTGTGTGTGTGTGTGTGTGTGTGTATGTGTGCGTGTGTGTGCGTGCGTGCGTATGTGCGTGCCTGCGTGCGTGCATGCATGCATCTTGTGACAGATTCATTATACTAGTGTAATAGATGGGTGTTATGCGATGCATTGTTGTCAAGTGATATATGCTGAACAGGGTGGGGATTTCCTCGTTTTAGGGGCAAGGCCATCTGGCCTTCGGCGTCGCAATCTTTTTAGGGCACAAGGCCACATGCCAGGGCACAAAGGCCATTGCTCCATTGACATCGTGAAGAGCGATTTTTTCTGAAATGTTGTTAAAATTATTCAATTACATAATAGCTTTGCATAGGGCAGGCTACAGGCTGGTAGCAGGGCACTGCCAAGGTGGCCTTAGCCGATCTCAGGGCATCACGGCCAGAGGGAGGGGCAACGGAGGCCATGGCCTCTGTGTAATTCACACCCTGATGCTGAATATGACTCTGGCTTTACTATGTCTCAACTTATTACTATGTCTCAACTTATTACTATGTGTCACGAACCGGGTGTAGTCAGTGACAAAAGGGAGTCCACACATGAGTTTAAACACCAAAAAGTAATTTATTGTAAACTAAATAAGTCAAAATAACCCCAAAACCAACCCAAACAAAAGTATCAATAGTGTAAAATGGTAGGAATCAGTCATGTTTGCAGTGTATGGATGAGTGAAGTATAGTGTGTGTGAGTGTATGGATGTATGAATGTAAAAGTAAAGGATAATATGGCAGGACCCTGAGACCTGGGATCAGCAGCTCAGTTGAGGAGGAGAGAGAGAGAGAAATGTCAGGTAAGACACGTTAAGTAGCCTGCCTCTCTAACCAAGCCCAGGTGAGGAATATTAGGCTGACGACCTGCCCCACTCTGCCATTCACCTCCACTGATGGGAGGTGTCAGCCACAAACAGGCAGAGGGGGAGGGCCGTCACACCCCCCTCCTAAAGAATGTGGTTCCACCACATAATCTAAGAAAAAAAGAAAAACAAATCAATTAGACTTCATATTAAAAGTTTAAGTCAATGTAATATAAACATTCAACTTGACACCAATTATTTTAGTGAACATGTTTAAATTTTGCCCCCTGCAGCTAAAAAGCTACACAACATTACACCCAATATTCTAATAAACAAAAAGTACCATAATTAACTCCCAAAAGCCAAAACGACTGCCCAGCATACATTAGCCTGATCCCCAGTAATACCTCTAGTCTCCTCCACCACACCACCCCGCTGCCCCTCTATCAGCAACCTTGGATCCTAAGGAGCAAATTAAGAGAGAAGGAAGACAGGACAGATTAGCAGAGTAGAAAAGTAGTTACACTAAGAGAACAAGCAAATAGAACTAGGGCATACGCGAAAGTGCATCCGCTATCACGTTCTCTTTACCTTTGATATGACGGATATCTAAATGAAAAGGCTGCAAAAATAATGCCCACCTCATGAGTCTCTGATTGGGATTTTGGAGTGACCGCAAAAATGTAAGGGGATTGTGATCTGTGTACACAACTAATGGAGTTACTCCTGACCCCAAG
The DNA here is from genome assembly GCF_964638095.1 of Poromitra crassiceps. Taxonomy (NCBI): domain Eukaryota; kingdom Metazoa; phylum Chordata; class Actinopteri; order Beryciformes; family Melamphaidae; genus Poromitra; species Poromitra crassiceps. The sequence goes on along the minus strand of NC_139634.1, from coordinate 31,838,205 downwards.
TACACGTCGAAATGCTGCAAACCCCATATGAGTGCTAGGGCCTCCTTCTCGATAACAGAATAATTAAGTTGGTAAGTATTAAACTTTCTTGAGAAGAACGCAACCGGCTTTTCGACCCCCTGCTCCCCTGTCTGCAAGAGGACGGCACCTGCCCCCACATTGGAAGCATCCACCTGCAAGGTAAATGGATCATTCAACCTTGGAGCAGCCAACACTGGTGCCGAGCACAAGAGAGCCTTTACATTTGCAAACGCCTGTTGACATCTGTCAGACCAGATGTACTTGGACTCTTTTTTCAATAGAGCAGTCAACGGTTCCACCACGGTTGAGAAATTTCTACAGAAGACTCGATAATATCCTACCATGCCCAAAAAGCTCAATAGCTCTTTTTTTGTGGCTGGACGTGGATATTTGAGGACCGCTTCAACCTTAGCCTGTGACATACGCACAGTACCCTGGCCGACCACTCTGCCCAAATATGTGACTGTGGCCCTCGCAAATTCACATTTTGCCAAATTAATGGTCAACCGTGCCCAGACCAGTTTGTCAAATAGTGCTTGAATACGCTGAACGTGCTCAGACCATGTATCACTGTAAATGACGACGTCATCAAGGTAAACCGCGCATCCCTCCAGACCAGACACAACCCGGTTCATTAAGCGCTGAAATGTCGCGGGCGCGTTTCGTAGGCCAAAAGGCATCACAGTATAGTTGTACAGACCAGATGGCGTAATGAATGCACAAATCTCCTGTGCTCTTTGAGACAGTGGGACCTGCCAGTAACCTTTTAGTAGGTCAAATTTACTGACAAACTTCGCCGAGCCCACTTGGTCTATACAGTCTTCCATGCGAGGAAGAGGATACGCATCTGGCTTCGTAACGTTATTAACTTTACGAAAGTCAGTACACGGTCTATACGTATGGTCAGGTTTCTTGACCAACAGACAAGGTGACGCCCAGCTTGAGCAAGATGGTTCAGCAATGTGGTTATCCAACATGTAATTCACTTCTTGATCTAAATGTTTACGCTTGTCAGGCGAAACACGATAAAAGCGCTGCTTTATCGGTGTCGCACCCTCCACATCCACGTCATGTTCAATAAGATGTGTGCGAGAAGGTACGTCCGAAAACAGTGAAGGATAACTTTTGACAAGAGCACTCAACTCTGCACGTTTAGAATCATCCAAATAAGATAATACATGACTCAAATTTTCCAAGGTCTCTGAATTTTTCAACCGACCTTGCAACACCCCATCAGGAATGGAGCCCTCCATGGTACTGTCCTCAAACAGACCCTCCGGTGAGGAAGCCAATGAAACTGTAGCGGTGCAGAGAGAAGGATTAACATCACTCTCATTTCCCCCCTCATCATCTGATAAACGTGAATAATAAGGTTTCAGCAGATTTACATGACATAGCTTTGTCTTTTTTCTACTTTTTGGCGTTGCAATGCTGTAATTCTCACCCGACACCTGTCGCACCACAGTGTAAGGACCTGAGAATTTAGCTTCAAAAGGAGAAGTGACAATAGGTTTAAGAAGCAAAACCTGATCACCAGGCATAAACTGTCTAGGCTCTGCCCGCCTATCATACAGACTTTTCATTCTTTCCTGTGATTTACCCAACTTCTCTTTTGCCTTTTCAACAGCCAAAAACAGCCTCTGTCTGAAACAATTCACATAATCCAGAAGATTTTGAGGGGGTACTGTCATTTCCCAACTGTCCTTTAAGACAGCCATGGGACCACAAACCTTGTGACCAAACACCAACTCATTTGGGCTGAAACCCGTGCTTTCCTGCACCACCTCTCTGGCTGCCAATAACAACCAGGGAAGTCCCTCCTCCCAGTCGCCGCCCAGCTCTGTACAATAAGAACGCAACAAGGACTTCAACGTTTGATGGAAACGTTCTAGCGCTCCCTGAGATTGTGCATGATACGCTGAAGCCTTGTTATGCTTAATTTTAAGCTGCTGGAGGATTTCCGCGAACATGCGAGAGGTGAAATTAGACCCTTGGTCGCTCTGAAGTATTTTTGGAACCCCAAACACAGAAATAAACTGTGTCAAAGCTTTTACCACAGACTTGGTAGTTATTGTTCGGAGTGGATACGCCGCTGGGTACCTGGTTACTTGGCACATGACTGTAAGCAAATACTTGTGTCCCTGCTTTGAACAGGGCAACGGACCAACACAGTCAATAATCAAATGCTCGAACGGTTGATCAACCGCAGGAATTGGACAAAGTGGAGCTGGTTTGATTGACTGGTTCGGCTTGCCGGTCAGCTGGCAAGTATGACACGTTTTGATGTATGCACAAATGTCACGCTTTAAACGGGGCCAAAAACAATGGCGCAGCACACGATCGTATGTTTTTTTTACACCCAAATGCCCAGCCAGACTGTCATGACTAGTCTGCAAAACCAAGTCCCGAAACTTTGATGGCACAACAAATTGAAAAACAGGATCGGCGACAAACGTTTCTGCATGAGGCACCCACTTCCGAAATAACATACCATCATGGAGGAAATAACCATGCGCAGAGCTATTTATTACACTAAGTGGTGACACTTTGTCAAACAGCTCTGTCAAACCAGAATCATATTTCTGCTCCGCAACCAAATCAGCATGTGACATTGACTGGAACTGCTCAGGCAAAGTCAAATTTCCATGGGCAATCTCAGTATCTGCCCCCTGGGTGGTATTTGGCAGAGAACTAGCCAGGGTCATGGCCCGCGTAACTGCGCAGGCTGGATACACGACGACGCCATCGTCAACACTTTCCAACTGTAATGGACAAGGCAACTTTTTAATGACGACATTAGGTGGTGACCCATCAGTCCTTCCCCGCAACCCAGCAAGACTGTTACCCAAAATGATGTCGACGCCAGGAACAGGCAGCTCAGCGCGGACCCCCATCTGGACATCTCCAGTCACCAAATCTGATTTGAGAGACAATTTGTGAATAGGAACAGTGAAGACAACCATCCCCATCCCCCGGATTAGAATTGCATCTTCTGTGTCAGTGTCAGATGAAAACGGTAACACAGACTCACGCACAAATGTATCTAGCAGATACTGAGATTGCCCATGGAAATTTGACTTTGCCTGAGCAGTTCCAGTCAATGTCACATGCTGATTTGGTTGCGGAGCAGAAAAATTATTCTGGTTTGACAGAGCTGTTTGACAAAGTGTCACCACTTAGTGTAATAAATAGCTCTGCGCATGGTTATTTCCTCCATGATGGTATGTTATTTCGGAAGTGGGTGCCTCATGCAGAAACGTTTGTCGGCGATCCTGTTTTTCAATTTGTTGTGCCATCAAAGTTTCGGGACTTGGTTTTGCAGACTAGTCATGACAGTCTGGCTGGGCATTTGGGTGTAAAAAAAACATACGATCGTGTGCTGCGCCATTGTTTTTGGCCCCGTTTAAAGCGTGACATTTGTGCATACATCAAAACGTGTCATACTTGCCAGCTGACCGGCAAGCCGAACCAGTCAATCAAACCAGCTCCACTTTGTCCAATTCCTGCGGTTGATCAACCGTTCGAGCATTTGATTATTGACTGTGTTGGTCCGTTGCCCTGTTCAAAGCAGGGACACAAGTATTTGCTTACAGTCATGTGCCAAGTAACCAGGTACCCAGCGGCGTATCCACTCCGAACAATAACTACCAAGTCTGTGGTAAAAGCTTTGACACAGTTTATTTCTGTGTTTGGGGTTCCAAAAATACTTCAGAGCGACCAAGGGTCTAATTTCACCTCTCGCATGTTCGCGGAAATCCTCCAGCAGCTTAAAATTAAGCATAACAAGGCTTCAGCGTATCATGCACAATCTCAGGGAGCGCTAGAACGTTTCCATCAAACGTTGAAGTCCTTGTTGCGTTCTTATTGTACAGAGCTGGGCGGCGACTGGGAGGAGGGACTTCCTGGTTGTTATTGGCAGCCAGAGAGGTGGTGCAGGAAAGCACGGGTTTCAGCCCAAATGAGTTGGTGTTTGGTCACAAGGTTCGTGGTCCCATGGCTGTCTTAAAGGACAGTTGGGAAATGACAGTACCCCCTCAAAATCTTCTGGATTATGTGAATTGTTTCAGACAGAGGCTGTTTTTGGCTGTTGAAAAGGCAAAAGAGAAGTTGGGTAAATCACAGGAAAGAATGAAAAGTCTGTATGATAGGCGGGCAGAGCCTAGACAGTTTATGCCTGGTGATCAGGTTTTGCTTCTTAAACCTATTGTCACTTCTCCTTTTGAAGCTAAATTCTCAGGTCCTTACACTGTGGTGCGACAGGTGTCGGGTGAGAATTACAGCATTGCAACGCCAAAAAGTAGAAAAAAGACAAAGCTATGTCATGTAAATCTGCTGAAACCTTATTATTCACGTTTATCAGATGATGAGGGGGGAAATGAGAGTGATGTTAATCCTTCTCTCTGCACCGCTACAGTTTCATTGGCTTCCTCACCGGAGGGTCTGTTTGAGGACAGTACCATGGAGGGCTCCATTCCTGATGGGGTGTTGCAAGGTCGGTTGAAAAATTCAGAGACCTTGGAAAATTTGAGTCATGTATTATCTTATTTGGATGATTCTAAACGTGCAGAGTTGAGTGCTCTTGTCAAAAGTTATCCTTCACTGTTTTCGGACGTACCTTCTCGCACACATCTTATTGAACATGACGTGGATGTGGAGGGTGCGACACCGATAAAGCAGCGCTTTTATCGTGTTTCGCCTGACAAGCGTAAACATTTAGATCAAGAAGTGAATTACATGTTGGATAACCACATTGCTGAACCATCTTGCTCAAGCTGGGCGTCACCTTGTCTGTTGGTCAAGAAACCTGACCATACGTATAGACCGTGTACTGACTTTCGTAAAGTTAATAACGTTACGAAGCCAGATGCGTATCCTCTTCCTCGCATGGAAGACTGTATAGACCAAGTGGGCTCGGCGAAGTTTGTCAGTAAATTTGACCTACTAAAAGGTTACTGGCAGGTCCCACTGTCTCAAAGAGCACAGGAGATTTGTGCATTCATTACGCCATCTGGTCTGTACAACTATACTGTGATGCCTTTTGGCCTACGAAACGCGCCCGCGACATTTCAGCGCTTAATGAACCGGGTTGTGTCTGGTCTGGAGGGATGCGCGGTTTACCTTGATGATGTCGTCATTTACAGTGATACATGGTCTGAGCACGTTCAGCGTATTCAAGCACTATTTGACAAACTGGTTTGGGCACGGTTGACCATTAATTTGGCAAAATGTGAATTTGCGAGGGCCACAGTCACATATTGGGCAGAGTGGTCGGCCAGGGTACTGTGCGTATGTCACAGGCTAAGGTTGAAGCAGTCCTCAAATATCCACGTCCAGCCACAAAAAAAGAGCTATTGAGCTTTTTGGGCATGGTAGGATATTATCGAGTCTTCTGTAGAAATTTCTCAACCGTGGTGGAACCGTTGACTGCTCTATTGAAAAAAGAGTCCAAGTACATCTGGTCTGACAGATGTCAACAGGCGTTTGCAAATGTAAAGGCTCTCTTGTGCTCGGCACCAGTGTTGGCTGCTCCAAGGTTGAATGATCAATTTACCTTGCAGGTGGATGCTTCCAATGTGGGGGCAGGTGCCGTCCTCTTGCAGACAGGGGAGCAGGGGGTCGAAAAGCCGGTTGCGTTCTTCTCAAGAAAGTTTAATACTTACCAACTTAATTATTCTGTTATCGAGAAGGAGGCCCTAGCACTCATATGGGGTTTGCAGCATTTCGACGTGTACTTGGGGTCAGGAGTAACTCCATTAGTTGTGTACACAGATCACAATCCCCTTACATTTTTGCGGTCACTCCAAAATCCCAATCAGAGACTCATGAGGTGGGCATTATTTTTGCAGCCTTTTCATTTAGATATCCGTCATATCAAAGGTAAAGAGAACGTGATAGCGGATGCACTTTCGCGTATGCCCTAGTTCTATTTGCTTGTTCTCTTAGTGTAACTACTTTTCTACTCTGCTAATCTGTCCTGTCTTCCTTCTCTCTTAATTTGCTCCTTAGGATCCAAGGTTGCTGATAGAGGGGCAGCGGGGTGGTGTGGTGGAGGAGACTAGAGGTATTACTGGGGATCAGGCTAATGTATGCTGGGCAGTCGTTTTGGCTTTTGGGAGTTAATTATGGTACTTTTTGTTTATTAGAATATTGGGTGTAATGTTGTGTAGCTTTTTAGCTGCAGGGGGCAAAATTTAAACATGTTCACTAAAATAATTGGTGTCAAGTTGAATGTTTATATTACATTGACTTAAACTTTTAATATGAAGTCTAATTGATTTGTTTTTCTTTTTTTCTTAGATTATGTAGTGGAACCACATTCTTTAGGAGGGGGGTGTGACGGCCCTCCCCCTCTGCCTGTTTGTGGCTGACACCTCCCATCAGTGGAGGTGAATGGCAGAGTGGGGCAGGTCGTCAGCCTAATATTCCTCACCTGGGCTTGGTTAGAGAGGCAGGCTACTTAACGTGTCTTACCTGACATTTCTCTCTCCTCCTCACCTGAGCTGCTGATCCCAGGTCTCAGGGTCCTGCCATTATTATACTTTACTTTTACATTCATACATCCATACACTCACGCACACTATACTTCACTCATCCATACACTGCAAACATGACTGATTCCTACCATTTTACACTACTGATACTTTGGTTTGGGTTGGTTTTGGGGTTGTTTTGACTTATTTAGTTTACAATAAATTACTTTTTGGTATTTAAACTCATGTGTGGACTCCCTTTTGTCACTGACTACACCCGGTTCGTGACAAACCGGGTGTAGTCAGTGACAAAAGGGAGTCCACACATGAGTTTAAATACCAATTAGCTCATCTAAATAGATGAACCAAACAAATTCCTTACAGGAACTCAACAAATACCAGCAAGAGTTAACCAATAACTCATCTGAGTTTAACCGGCACCCAAAACAAACCAAATAAGTCTCCAATGAATAAATTAAATTGTAACTTATCATTAGAACCGACGAGCCCCCATCTCAACTTATTACTATGCCTCAACTTATTACTATGTCTCAACTTATTACTATGTCTCAACTTATTACTATGTCTCAACTTATTACTATGTCTCAACTTATTACTATGTCTCAACTTATTACTATGTCTCAACTTATTACTATGTCTCAACTTATTACTATGCCTCAACTTATTACTATGTGTCAACTTATTACTATGTCTCAACTTATTACTATGTCTCAACTTATTACTATGTCTCAACTTATTACTATGTGTCAACTTATTACTATGTCTCAACTTATTACTATGTCTCAACTTATTACTATGCCTCAACTTATTACTATGTGTCAACTTATTACTATGTCTCAACTTATTACTATGCCTCAACTTATTACTATGTCTCAACTTATTACTATGTCTCAACTTATTACTATGTCTCAACTTATTACTATGTCTCAACTTATTACTATGTCTCAACTTATTACTATGTCTCAACTTATTACTATGCCTCAACTTATTACTATGTGTCAACTTATTACTATGTCTCAACTTATTACTATGTCTCAACTTATTACTATGTCTCAACTTATTACTATGTCTCAACTTATTACTATGCCTCAACTTATTACTATGTCTCAACTTATTACTATGTCTCAACTTATTACTATGTCTCAACTTATTACTATGCCTCAACTTATTACTATGTGTCAACTTATTACTATGTCTCAACTTATTACTATGTCTCAACTTATTACTATGTCTCAACTTATTACTATGCCTCAACTTATTACTATGTGTCAACTTATTACTATGTCTCAACTTATTACTATGTCTCAACTTATTACTATGTCTCAACTTATTACTATGTCTCAACTTATTACTATGCCTCAACTTATTACTATGTCTCAACTTATTACTATGTCTCAACTTATTACTATGTCTCAACTTATTACTATGCCTCAACTTATTACTATGTGTCAACTTATTACTATGTCTCAACTTATTACTATGCCTCAACTTATTACTATGTCTCAACTTATTACTATGTCTCAACTTATTACTATGTCTCAACTTATTACTATGTCTCAACTTATTACTATGTCTCAACTTATTACTATGTCTCAACTTATTTGCATTCAAATTGTATATTTTATATTGCTGTAATTATTTTCTGGAGAATCCCACTTTTCCAAGCCCCTGGAGGGTTTTTAGGCAATTCTTCACATTCACATGCAAATTATATATTGTATCATTTATTTTTATTTAATTCTTTTATATGTGGGGCGTCTCGGTAGTGTAGAGGTAAAAGCACTCGCCTACCACCGTGGAGACCCGGTTCAATTTCCTGGTAGCGGTTTCTGGCTTGGTCAGATGTTCCTACAGACACAATAAAGAAATGAAACAAATCCTTGTAATCCGTCATGTCTTAAAGATACAGTAAGAGCATCTTAGATCCATCCTCATGCTGACTTTGGTCATTTTCAGGGTTTTATTCGAATATATTCAGTGATCAGTTGGTTTTAGACCATTCAGATCAGATGCAAGCTTTATGTAATCCATTAGATTTGGTAGTATTTTGAAAGCCTGGAGACAAAGAGTCTGACAGGTTAATGCGATCTGCAGTTGCTTCAGAGAAATATGTCATGTTTTATGTTTGGTGTCTATTCTGTTTTCCCCAAAGTGTGTGGGTGGAACAGATCCAACATTAACCACATATCAACCCCCCCCCCCCCCCCCCCACACACACACACACACACACACACACAAACCTCTGCTTTTCAAAACATCCAGCTGTGTTCCCCAGCCTTGCCTTTCCCCATGGGTGAAAAAACATATAATACGCCATGCTCCACTCACACAGAAACACACTCTGGCACACAGACACACAATGCAAAAACATGCAAACACACGCACGCACGCACACACAAACACACACAGACACAAACACGCACACACACACACACACACACACACACACACACACACACACACACACAAACACAAACACACACAACCCTTCCTCCTGCCTCCTCTTCCATCTCTGGTTCTGGTGTTAATGCACCTCCAGTGAGCGTAGCAGAAAGAGGGAAATGTGAAGCAGATGTCCTGGCTGGATTGACTGCAGTCCAAACTTCTCACTGCATCTGTGCTGGCCAGAGGGGCAACACGCTGTTGAAGGGATATAGACCTGTGGCTGGAGCCAGAGGCATACTTTATTTAATGATAGATGATGGATGAATGGATGAATTAATGATATATGGATAGAATTTCATTGGCTGTAGGGCTGTGAGGGTTCTGTGCAATCTGTGGGGGTCGGGGTCCGACATATATACTGTACCTGTGCACAAACTCACACAAATACACACATACAGACAAACACAAAAAGCGCCAATTGGAAGCAGATGTGAACCCCAAAGTTCAAATAATGTATGTGCAAATATGGATGTTCCTCTTTCTCCAAACTACAGTCTATCACTTGTCCAACATCTGTATCTCAAAATAATAAAAAACAAATTCTGGTATCACCTCTGGGTAGGCTACATGTCATACCTTGTGGAATAGAGTTTAAATCAGTCTCAGCTGCTAGACCTAGTTTGGCCGGTGTATTTAGCAATGCCAGATATGGTTTTCATCCCTTCTGCTTCCTCTGTTCTGCTGGAATTTCTACTCTCCTGTCCTCTTCTCTTTCCTTTCCTTTTCTTTTCTTCTCTTTTCTTTTCTTCTCTTCTCTTCTCTTCTCTTCTCTTCTCTTCTCTTCTCTTCTCTTCTCTTCTCTTCTTTCCTTTCCTTTCCTCTCTCCTCTCCTCTCATCTCTTCTCCTACGTTCTCTCTTCTCCTCTCCTCTCATCTCTTCTCCTATCTTCTCTCTTCTCTTCTCTTCTCTCTTCTCTTCTGCTCTCTTCTCCTCTCCTTTCCTCCCTACAGTTTCCTATAGATTATTTATTCTATAGTATAGAAGAAAACGGCCAGCCGCCAGAGTGAGCTGTCATTGTGGTAAATGTAAGATGGCTTCTTCATGACCCCAAAACAAGATTGCCTTTGTGACATTACATACAGTAATGAGAGACATGAGAGCTTCATTAGGAGACGGGTGGTGAGCCAGATTAGCATGTAAACATCAACGAGCAGCTACATTATAAACACACTGCAAACAGACAAACAGCTACATTATAAACACACTGCAAACAGACAAACAGCTACATGATAAACACACTACAAACAGACAAACAGCTACATTATAAACACACTGTAAATGGACAAACAGCTACATTATAAACACACTGTAAATAGACAAACAGCTACATTATAAACATACTGCAAACAAACAAACAGCTACATTATAAACACACTGTAAATAGACAAACAGCTACATTATAAACACACTGTAAATAGACAAACAGCTACATTATAAACACACTGCAAACAGACAAACAGCTACATTATAAACACACTGTAAATAGACAAACAGCTACATTATAAACACACTGCAAACAGACAAACAGCTACATTATAAACACACTGTAAATAGACAAGCAGCTACATTATAAACACACTGCAAACAGACAAACAGCTACATTATAAACACACTGTAAATAGACAAGCAGCTACATTATAAACACACTGCAAACAGACAAACAGCTACATTATAAACACACTGTAAATAGACAAACAGCTACATTATAAACATACTGCAAACAAACAAACCAACAGATACATTATAAACACACTGTAAATAGACAAACAGCTACATTATAAACACACTGTAAATAGACAAACAGCTACATTATAAACACACTGCAAACAGACAAACAGCTACATTATAAACACACTGCAAACAGACAAACAGCTACATTATAAACACATTGCAAACAGACAAACAGCTACATTATAAACACACTGTAAATAGACAAGCAGCTACATTATAAACACACTGCAAACAGACAAACAGCTACATTATAAACACACTGTAAATAGACAAGCAGCTACATTATAAACACACTGCAAACAGACAAACAGCTACATTATAAACACATTGCAAACAGACAAACAGCTACATTATAAACACACTGTAAATAGACAAGCAGCTACATTATAAACACACTGCAAACAGACAAACAGCTACATTATAAACACACTGCAAACAGACAAACAGCTACATTATAAACACACTGTAAATAGACAAACAGTACATTATAAACATACTGCAAACAAACAAACAAACAGATACATTATAAACACACTGTAAATAGACAAACAGCTACATTATAAACACACTGTAAATAGACAAACAGCTACATTATAAACACACTGCAAACAGACAAACAGCTACATTATAAACACATTGCAAACAGACAAACAGCTACATTATAAACACACTGTAAATAGACAAGCAGCTACATTATAAACACACTGCAAAGAGACAAACAGCTACATTATAAACACACTTTAAATAGACAAGCAGCTACATTATAAACACACTGCAAACAGACAAACAGCTACATTATAAACACATTGCAAACAGACAAACAGCTACATTATAAACACACTGCAAACAGCTACATTATAAACACACTACAAACAGACAAACAGCTACATGATAAACACACTGCAAACAAACAGCTACATGATAAACACACTGCAAACGGACAAACAGCTACATTATAAACACACTGCAAACAGACAAACAGCTACATAATAAACACACTGCAAACAGACAAACAGCTACATGATAAACACACTGCAAACAGACAAACAGCTACATGATAAACACACTGCAAACAGACAAACAGCTACATGATAAACACACTGCAAACGGACAAACAGCTACATTATAAACACACTGCAAACAGACAAACAGCTACATTATAAACACACTGCAAACAGACAAACAGCTACATGATAAACACACTGCAAACAAACAGCTACATGATAAACACACTGCAAACGGACAAACAGCTACATTATAAACACACTGCAAACAGACAAACAGCTACATAATAAACACACTGCAAACAGACAAACAGCTACATGATAAACACACTGCAAACAGACAAACAGCTACATGATAAACACACTGCAAACTGACAAACAGCTACATTATAAACACACTGCAAACAGACAAACAGCTACATTATAAACACACTACAAACAGACAAACAGCTACATGATAAACACACTGCAAACAGACAAACAGCTACATGATAAACACACTGCAAACAGACAAACAGCTACATGATAAACACACTGCAAACTGACAAACAGCTACATTATAAACACACTGCAAACAGACAAACAGCTACATTATAAACACACTACAAACAGACAAACAGCTACATGATAAACACACTGCAAACAAACAGCTACATGATAAACACACTGCAAACGGACAAACAGCTACATTATAAACACACTGCAAACAGACAAACAGCTACATAATAAACACACTGCAAACAGACAAACAGCTACATGATAAACACACTGCAAACAGACAAACAGCTACATGATAAACACACTGCAAACAGACAAACAGCTACATGATAAACACACTGCAAACGGACAAACAGCTACATTATAAACACACTGCAAACAGACAAACAGCTACATTATAAACACACTGCAAACAGACAAACAGCTACATGTTAAACACACTGCAAACAGACAAACAGCTACATTATAAACACACTGCAAACAGCTACATTATAAACACACTGCAAACAGCTACATTATAAACACACTGCAAACAGACAAACAGCTACATTATAAACACACTGCAAACAGACAAACAGCTACATGATAAACACACTGCAAACAACTACATGATAAACACATTGCAAACAGACAAACGGCAGGCAAATGACACTTGGGGTGTACAAACCCTCAGCATTCCCCAGTGAAGGCCACAGGCATGCACGCGCACACACATGCGCACACACATACACACACACACACACACACACACACACACACACACACACACACACACACACACACACACACAATTCAGGGTGGCCTAGTTGAGACCATCTTTGAACTGGAGGACCAGGGTCCAGGCAGCCTTGTCAGCAAGTGTCGTGTCCTTGAACAAGTCACCCAAAAATAAAGATATTTCCCTACATAAGAAAAGAAATCTCACACACACACACACACACGCACACGCACACGCACGCACGCATGCATGCACACGCACACGCACACACACACACACACACACACACACACACACACACACACACACACACACAGGCACAGAGAACCTCATTGAGTAAAGAAACAACACAGTTGTTCTCTTTTTGCGAAACCAGTATTGAATATACACTTCAGATACGCAGTTTACATTTACAATCAAATGCGGTGACATGATTTCAATGTAAGACAGAAGCATATGATGTTATGGCTCAGCAAACAGTGTTTGGTATTTTTAAGTATTTTATGACCATGGATCAATTTGGGAAAGTCATTAGCATGACGGGAATCCACTCTCTCAGCAGATTTCTTTTTTCCAAGAAACTTCTATATATTTGTTTCTGGTGAACTCTGAGAGAAATGTCTCTTCCATGTGTTTTCCACTATAAGAAAAATGGTCTTTACATTTTCAGGTTGTCCAGATTTTCCAAGCCAGATGGAAACCCTGACAAATCATGGCAGAGTCTGACAAACTTAGATGGATGGACAGAAACAGGCAGACACTAGCAGACACTACGCACGCAGTGTGCAATTAATCTCCTCCAGTAGTGTGCTAATTTATCAGACAGAGTACAGGAAGAGGCCATTTACACCTGGCATTAACATGCGTTTTCCGTCATCAGATTGCAATCAGATAGTGCTTGACCACGTTAGCCTTATTTCATTTACACCTGGCGTTAGCATGCGTTTTGGGGGATCAGGTTGCAATCTGATTGCAATCTGATCACCCAAAATGGGTGTCCTCTCAATCCGCATACAATTGCTGTATGCAGATTGGGAGGACACATTGCATTTACACGTGTGTTCAATGTGTACACAATGCGTCCCTGACCACCTCCGGAGGTGGTTTGGCCGATCAGATTGCAATCCGTCTTCAATGTGTCTTGGGGGCATTTACCCCTGTACTTTCAAGTGGTCAAGCACAATCGGATTGCAATCTGATGACAGAAGACGCATGTTAGTGCCAGGTGTAAATGGCTTCATAGACAGGAGCAGAGAGGAGCAGTGAGACACTAGGCCTAATGTGAGATTCAAATCAATGGACTCATACAGATTGGTAGGTTTCCATAGGCTGGAAGCTATGTGATAATATCTGAAGCACAAGAGAAACTGTTGCCAGGATCTTTTTACTCCGTAAATCTCTGGATCGGCATGCAGGAAAACCTTCAATCAACACAAGCAGACAGACAGAAATGTTGACAGCACCACAAGTATATATAGCCAACTATCTCTCTCTCTGACTCTCTCTCGCTCTCTCAACCTTTCTGGTTCTCAAAAACCATCGACTTTTACAGTTTTATGAATCAATCAATCAATCAATCAATCAGATCAATCAATTCATCACAGTCACAGATATGAAGAAATCATATTGTTGAAAACTATTGAAAACTGAGCAGAAGGCAACACGCACACTACAGACACTACTACTACGCTTTGTCTCTTTTGTGGTGCATGGAATCAATTCCCCCGAAGATCCAATCCCAAAGGAAAAAGGTGTTTCCTGCACACACGTATCTCTACATTGATTTATTAAAAAGAGACGACGTTTTGGCCACAATTGGACCTTTCTCAAGACATATCAATCACATATTAGTGATACAATACAGCCCATATATCCATAATAGTCCACAGCTGTGTTGGAGGTGTGTGCGTGATCCCCTACAACAGCACACACACATTCAAGATTCCCTCCTGTCAAAACATACAATAGGCTTATCTATAATCGTACACATCCAAACGGAAAATCAAAAAAAGACACCAAAACAAAACAACAAAAGGCAAAATAATTCCTATCTATGTAAAATTATTTTAGTTTATATTGTGACGACCCTCCAACTCTCCTGTTTCTGTGACTTGCAGGAGCCTGGTGGGTGGGCTCATCGTTAAGACTGAGTCCACCTGGGCCCGGTGTTACTCCTTGGCATTAAAAACCTTCAGACCATTCAGTCTCTTTCCTCACCGATGCACCTTTTGTTCTGTTCTTTTGTTTAATGTAGTTATGACTCCTCCTTTGTTCCAACCTATAGTGCCGGGTTGTATAGGAGGAGTCATACGCCAAAGTAACATTAAAAGTTAAAACAATGGTTTATGGCAGACAACTAATGGAAAATAAAGCAGACAACACAAACTACATGTGTGTAGTACTATACCAGTACCAGTATAGTCGGAGGATGTTATGCAAAATTGTCATGTTGATGTATAGGCTACTTTACCACAAGGACACTTGATGAGGTATGACTCCAGTACAGGAAATTGTTCCCCAAATCTTGTACTTTTTTTCCTGTTACAGGATGGAAGAAGGAAACGCACTTGTGTTGGCATTGTGTGCATCGACCAATTTTGAAAAAATGACCTTCTTCCAAATCCCTCACAACTAGCTCTGATCACATGCTAGATGTAGGACATTTAATGTTCAGGATGTGCCAGGCTTTGCAGCGAATGCAAATTGTGAACTAATCAAAAGCAAAACACCGTCAAGAACTTTGCTTTCTGGTCCTCTCCCTCCATCCATCCCCGCGCTGCCGTCTCTGTGTATCAGAAGCTCCCTGCACGGGGATACAGAGGAGAGGAAGTACCCACCTCTTCCTACACTAGCTGTCTCTCTCTACTTTCATAGTGTTGCTAAACATGGAGCTTTCTCCCTGGCACTGCACATTGTGCTCCTTCCATACGTTGCTTGACCATTAAAGCCGGATGTGTGCAGCAGGTTTCGCAGTTGTTGATGTCAGCGAGGAGTCAGCGTTCCGGTTCCCAGGGTTGGACGAGGCAGGGTGAGTGGGAATTGTTACAGGGTTGAGAAGGACTTGACGTGTGTGCGCCTATATATGCTCGTGCATGTGTGTGTGTGTGTGTGTGTGTGTGTGTGTGTGTGTGCCTGCATGTGCATGCGTGCGAGGGTTGAGAAGGACTTGACGTGTGTGCGCCTATATATGCTCGTGCATGTGTGTGCGTGTGTGTGTGTGTGTGTGTGTGTGTGTGTGTGTGTGTGTGTGTGTGTGTGCCTGCATGTGTTAAGTGTACATGTGTTAAAGGTGGAGTCTGGGCTTATCACAGAAACGCCAAGGGGGGAATTTAAGCTTCAGACCAAGGGTCTGAAGGGAAACCTCGGCAAAACACAAGGTTGCTTCCTGCATCACACACTACAACCCCCGGCCCGTCACAGCATCCATCAAACCTGGGAGAATTTCCAAATTACACCAGACAAGTGTGGGAGGTGCAGGGAGGGGGATTGAGATGTCAAAATCCATCTTCGTCTCTGTCCGGGGCCAAAATTTCAAAATAACCACCGCGGCAACTCCTATGCTCTCCCATTCTTAAACCGTGATTTCATGCGGCCGACAAAAAGATGGTTGCCAGCAGACACACACGCACGCTCGCTTGATCACCTTTCCTATCGCAGAGCGTGCCAAGCGACAGATAGCTACCACATGTTGCCTTGTTCCGCGCACCTACTGGGGCCGACCATTATTGCAATATAGGAGGAGACCGTCGATTTCTGGGACACCTTTGGCTCAAGGCCCTCTTCCTCGTCGTGGTTTGCTCCGATCGATACGTGCAACATAATCATTATGAACTGATGAGGTCAGAGAGGAAAGTCCCTTGACGCTGATCTTCATTCTTACATGCACTCGATCTTTGACAAGCCTCTTTAACTAATCCTCTAAATCTAAGATTTCCAGCACTTATATTTAGCATTCAGGGTTGATACTTGTGTCCAGCAGCAGTCACCCGGTTAACATTGAAGCCAACTCAGTTGGATACTATGTCCCAATCTCTGTGCTGAGGCTTGCCCTGCATTTATTTTCCTCTGTTGTGCTGCATGTTGCCAAGTAGGCCTACAATAGAATTATCCCCTCAACTAGCAGGGAGGCCGAAGGGGAAAACAAATAAAGGCTTCATGGTGTTCTCTTAGGCAGACGCAGGATTGATGAAGATCCAGTTACAGTAGGTCAAACTGTCTGGTCCTCTGATCTTGTTGGTCCCTCGCCTTTATGTCAGCTCCAAGTCCAACTGTGAACACTGGAACTGAGTAAATAGCCATCAGTGTCTGAAGCAGCCAGCTTTGGCTTTGAGATCCATGGACTCAGTCACACACACGCACACACACACAAGCACACACTTACAGACTACTCTGTTGACGATTTTAGTCCAATGGGACTGTTGATGTTGGGCCCAACCGGCCCCAACATCAACAGCAGCCTCCGTGTTCTTATTCTACGAAGAGTACAAACTGCAAAGCCTAAAGGGTCGGTCACAGCGGTGGCAGTGTCGAATGGATACCAATCGCAAGAGGAACGAGCGGGTTTGTTAGAGTTTCAGGTAGCTAGCCTTAGCAATTTAGCTTTAGCAACTTAGCTAGCTTGTGGCGTTTGTTGTGTGTGCGTGGAGACCATGGTGGGGACCTGTCCCTACAGTCACGTTGGTTCGGGAAGTGAAGAGCAACACAAGTGAAAAAGAAGGACGAGAGCTGGAAGTTGGAGGTGGACCCGCTGGAGAGATCGAGCAACGCGGGCCGTGGGGAGGAGAGGGGAGAAGCCCACTTCACCCGTTAGGGGAGACTGTTTCCCCCCAGCTGGTACAGACAAAAGGGGCACCGGAGAGCAAGTCCTTGCTCCAGGGCAGAATTTGGGGACATGTTCACAAACTTGATAAATAAATGTGCTTTTATAACTCCAATGATGGTCTTCACTGATTACCTATATATTTTGAATTGGTTCTCATGACTGGAATGCATGCATTTATGTTGCTATACTGTCTAAAAGTGATTTCATGATCAGCATCTGCATTAGCTAATGATTTGTGAGGATATCATTTGTCGTGACTTTACTATCTGTGGCACATAACTATTAATTAATACATAAGTATGTCGTGACTTTACTATCTGTGGCACATAACTATTAATTAATACATAAGTATGTCGTGACTTTACTATCTGTGGCACATAACTATTAATTAATACATAATGATATAGTCACTTTGTGAGGCACAACACTATTAACTCATACATATGTGGTTCTTGGCATACAAGCCATACATCCAGTGTTTGAGGTCTGTTGAGATGCACAGTGAATACAACGTCAGAGAATGGGTTTGAGTTGGTCTGGTTCGGGGCTAGTAGGAGCTACCAAGGTGGGCTACTACACGCATAGCCTATATCAAGTCAAGTTTATTTGTATAGCACATTTCATACACAGAGGCAATTCAAAGTGCTTCACATAAAATGGTTGACAGGAGAATAAAATAATAAAAGAGCATCAGAGCAGCAACATCGGAATGATAGCTACAGCTGCTGAAATAGCCGTACCCGGCTAAGAGGTTCTGGAGGGGGTCTCGGCCGGAGGTGTGGGACCCAGGCAAGGTGAGGGGCAGGGCGGGTAGGGGTTGGGTGGTGGTAGGGGGGCTGTCCTGGGTGTCTGGTGGCCAGGAGAGAGGCACCTGGGCAGGGTAGTGGTAGGGGGGCTGTCCTGGGTGTCTGGGGCCGGGAGAGAGGCTCTTAGCCTGGGTAGTGGTAGGGGGTGGCTGGCCTGCTGGGTCGTGCATTTAGACACCCGGTAAGATAGGCACAAAACACCGGCAGTGGACCAAGCCTCGAAGAGGAAGGAATGCCCATGATGAACGAGCTAATGGCGGCTATAAGCAGATGCGTGGGGGCTGGGAGAGGTTAGCTCCAGCCGGTCCCTGACACGCTGCACACCGCCTCGCTCGGCATTGCGGACTGTCGGCACTGCGGTCTGGTAACGCTAAAGTTCCGGTTGCAGGGAGCTGGATGTCGATAGTGGTAATTAACACATGAATTACGGTATTAATTAATACTAGGTGTTGATGAGGAATTAATCCATGATGATATAGGCATAGCCTACTTAATTAATAGTAATTCATATATGACTCAGTGTGTTCATCAAACATACCTTTCATTAGTTGATGATGCGGTAAGCATCAATTAATGGCTTAATTCATCATGAGTTAACCATCAATTCATGCACGTGTGCACCAGTATTGTGTTACCGATAAAATCTAGACAGTTGCAAGGTTCCGACATTTGAGTGTGTGTGTGTGTGTGTGTGTGTGTGTGTGTGTGTGTGTGTGTGTGCGTGTGCGTGTGCGTGTGCGTGTGCGTGCGTGCGTGTGCGTGTGCGCACGTGTGTGTGTGTGTGTGTGTGTGTAGGTGTGTGTGTGTGGGGGGGGGGGAGTCACATAAAACGGATTTGTACAATCTTTTTTTTCTTTGCAAAGCTTCTCCTTTATTTAATCACTATGCTGTCTTTCTTGGCCATGTACGGTCCACTGACAGAGTAGATCATGCTTTCATGTCATTCTAAACCAGAGAAGTAAGAGAGATGAATAGGATTATCCATGCTGTGCGTGCGCGCGTGCGTGTGTGCGTGTGTGTGTGTCTGTGATGACCCCTCTGTTTTCAGTAGAGTTGGAAAAGAACTTGAAGCAATGGGAGTATTGTCATGTTTATCATACAAGTCTTCCTTGCTAAGAAGGATCTTTCAGTTTTGACCTCCGGAGATTTGTCCCTCTTTTGATAAAGACCATGAGCGTGACGCCATCTTTCATATTCTTGAAGTGTTTCATGTTTATGAAGGCATGCAGCCAGGCAGAACAGGGAGCGTTGACTTCACATCCAATCACAATGCAATTATCCCATAACCCCCTGTAATGACATGCAGCATGAGCAGTCAGCTGTCAAACATCTATCTCCGTGTGATAACGTTTGATATAAACATAGCAGATGTTGTTGTTATTGAGAACACATAGAAACATTCATTTTAGATTTGGGGGCTAAAAGATGCA
>NC_139634.1:31800738-31813238 GCF_964638095.1 Poromitra crassiceps | reverse complement strand
GAAACGTCACATTTTTGTTGGGTGTTTGAAATAAAAGGTAGACAGGGACACGCACATCCAAAGATAGGCCACACTGGGCCTGGGTGCTGGATCAAAAGGGTACTCACATTCAGCGTCTTGAGGAAGGGCCAGTGTGGCCCAAAACGTCACGCTGTTTGCATATTTATAAATAAAAAAACCTAACGGGAGCTCCTTTTGGTGTGCGGACCATTATTTTTTCACTGTTTGAAATAAAAAACACAAACTAGGAGCCCTTGCAGTGTGCAAGCTTTTTATTCATTTTCTACTTATTGTTCACCTTTGAGCTCAGCACCTGCCCAACTTGGCTTTTGGATGTGCGTGTATCCTCTCTGATACTGTTAGGTAACAAGTAGGCCAAGGTCATTTTTCATTTTTTACAGATTGTGAAAGTGCAGATTGCCAGGGCATCACTTTGTGTTGAAAAGCGGTGGGGACATAAGCGCTCAGATAAGAGAAAAAAAAAAAAGAAAAAAAAATGTATCTTCAACATATCAAGGTTGAACGACATTGTGGGAGTTTGAGTTGATTTCACAATGAGTCGAGACTTCACCAGTGAGGTGAGATACATACATTTGAAAGATTACCGCTTGCACCGTTGTGCACCAGTGTGTGACATGAAATTCACACCTCTGCCTGTGCAGCGGAAGCAGAAGACAATTGACAGGCCTCATTTATTTCAGATGAGAGATAACACCCCCTTTCATATGCAATAAGACAATGTAATGGGGGATCGGTAGCCAAAGTCGATAATATGAAAATACTCAGCATAATGGCCCCTTCAAGTGAGGTCGTTACCGTGAATACGACATAATTGAACAGACCCCTCAATTAACGACATGTTAAGTGGACATTTTCTGAAAGCTTCGAGTTCATGACTTGTGATGTGTCTTGTGACGTTTTCAGAAAATGGCAGACACCATGGAGGTGGGTGAAAGTAAATATATTGTCATATTTGCCGTATAGAGCTTTTCAGAGTCATTTTATATGTCTGAGGAACATGTTGATATTCTCAACAGTCTCGTCTTTTTTCCTCTGTCATTATGCCTTTGCATTTCCTGCATTAACATAGTTTAGCTGCTCGCTAAGTGTTAGCTAAATTGTTAGCCTCAGTGGCTTCAGTCAATTGCGCATGCTCACGACGTGACCACTTGAATGCCATTTCGTATTGTGTACATGACTTCCGGTCTTGTAAACACGTTGTGGCGAACCGTGCCTATCAGAACCGGGCCTTCTATAACGTAACCCACCCACCCCACCCACCCCACCCACCCACGCATGCATGCATGCACAAAGGCAATAAACCCAAATGTAAAATAGGCTATATATTATACATACTGATCAAACCTGGTCCAAAACCGAATAACTAAAAATAATGCAATGCTGGGATCAAGTGAATAAAACAGCTTAAAAAGAATGTCCCACTCTGACACACACACACACACACACACACACACACACAAACTATACCCTACTGTACGTGCAAGTCTGAGGTATCTCTCTCAGTGCACTGCGTGCGTCTTTACGCATTGGTGAGGGCGTAAACAGGCTATTGGAAAGACTACATGCCCAAGATCTATGATGAGTTGTTCCACAGCCAGCTTAGGTCGCTGTATTGTTACACACAATAATTACTCCATTACTCCTCCTCAGTTATGAAAATTACATTAGGCTACATAAACAAATGGCTGTCACTGTCAATAACACAAACTCCCCCTGCACACTGACAGCAAGCTGCCCCGCAGCGACACCACCAGCAATAAAATAAAATAAAATAATAACTTACCAATGACGTTCATAGTTGAAGACAAAACCAAAATCCACCAAAATGCAACAAGCAATCGCACAGCACAGCACAGCACTAGCCTGGCACCGCACAGCAGTATAGCCTCTTGTGCCCAACTGCATGTAAACTAAGGGTAAAGTTCCCAGTTGCTAGCCTGGAAATGGCGAAAATATAGCTTTTTGCAGGTTGATAGCTCTAATTTTATCCTTTGGTTTGGACCATTAAAAGAACGGTTTTAACAGGCATCTTGAAAACTCCCCCACACTTCCTAGTTGCTCGAAATCTCCGAACCACCATTAACTCCTCCTTCCTTGTCGTCCGTCTTGTCTCCTGGTTGGCTTGTCTTCGGGAATGCCTGGATATTATCCCACCCACAACTCAACTAATTGTGATTGGCTAAACCCACAACTCAATGGAATTCTGATTGGTTAAAACACCTGTCATCAAAATGGTCTTTCCCATGTCATGACATGAAGTCAAGTCCTCGCGAAGGGTTGCTGGCTTGCTGTCAATCAAATACCATTTGCCTGTGGGGGCTGGTCCAAATATTTAACCATATTTGCTGAAACAAAGTGAGTGCAAGATCATAGCAATTTATGGACATTTTTACTGTTATTTCAGTGAATAAAAACGAATCAATATCAAATACAAATAATTTATTAGGGGGGAAATGATTTTCTTTTCAATTTCTTCTTGGGCCTTCACTGAATACCTAGAAGGCGCTGACGGTTCGCCAAGGCATCAACCACACAAGTACAGTGATATGCATCACATCCACAGCTAACACCATGTCAATCCATCAATGCCAATATCACATCTAAAGCAGTGCATGTCAGTCAGCCCAATGATAACAATAACCAATAGGCCTATCATGAAAAAGTAGAAACAACTGAAGGAATAACATTATTGTTATTGTTATTATTATTATTATTATTATTATTATTATTATTATTATTATTATTATTATTATTATTATTATTATTATTATTATTGTTGTTGTTATTATTATTATTAGTATTATTAGTATTATTATTATTGTTTACAATAATGCACATTTGTTTCTTCTATTGTGTTTTCTTATTGTGCAAATAAACCTCTCAATGTGTTCTTATGTTAAGCTATATTGTGCAAGCTATTTTTCCAGAACATTTTACAACAGATTATGCTTTTTAAAAAGTGATGGGGACATGTCCCTAGTGTAAATGACACCTATGGCAGCTTTCAAATGATGTGTCATACATTGAATCCTTAAAATAGGCCTAGTTTAAGACGGTATGCCGAGTCTATTTGAGAGTGAATAAAAAAAGTTGAGAAAACGTGGTGAAGCACTTTTTAGACGAATGTAATTTTTCAGCAAAGGGAAAAAAACGCCCGTGTAGGCCGATTTGTAGTGGTGCCCTGCAGAGAGGGAAAGATGCTGCTCGGATCTGTGATGTGATTGGCTGCCTTTGCAGTCTCCAGGCTCGCGACTATAAAAGCGCACGCTGTCCCTCGGCGCGTCAGAGCGCAGTGGAGAGGAGAGGAAAGGAGACTTTACGCACGGTCTGTGGACACACCGTGTGGACTGTCTGTCACTGACTCACTGCTAGGATCCATCAACAACACCCCTCAACTGAACGTGTTAGTGGAGCTCTGCTGGAATACTGCCTGGATTAATGATCACTGCGCGAGAACTCCGTCAAGGTAAATCCAGGCCAGCTGCTCCAGTGGACAGTGTTTAGCCTACTCAGATACTTTAAAGTGACCGTGATATAATCCATGATCTCATTAATCGCAGTTTTAAGGGACAAGGGTGTGTGTGTGTGTGTGTGTGTGGGTGGGGGGGGGGGGGGGGGGGGGGGGCATTAACGACCCACTGCACCTTGTGCAAAATCAAACCAATCACATGACTTTAGTTAGCTTACTGCGGCCTAATTATGTCAGCGCATGAATCCCAAACTAAAAATAATTCTGATTTTTTTATTTTTCTTTCTTTCTTTCTTTCTTTCTTTCTTTCTTTCTTTCTTTCTTTCTTTCTTTCTTTCTTTCTTCTTTCTTAATCCTTTGTAACACAAAGTGAAGGACTGGACTGTTTTAGAGATGCATGTTGGGTTATGGTTCACTTTATGTTATCTAGCTGAAAGTACATGGATTCTTTGTTGCAGCTCAGAGAGATCATGGGTTATAATCTGTGAGTGCCGCTTTATACCAGTCCCAGTTTTCCCATTTCTCCACCTGCAGCTGCGCCCATGTAGCTATTGGCCCCACTGCTTTCATACAATCTGGTGCACATTACAATAGGCTAATATGGACAAATAGGTCTGCCCCCCTCAAGTGTTCAAATCAAGAGTCAAACTATGTTTAGCTTTGTGTCCCAATCAATCTGGATTTACTGGATCTTTTTGTGCTGCGCTGCAGGGAAACTGGCAGAGAAATGTCACACTTCTACAAAGAATCTAAAATGAAGCTATAACTGTGACCCTTGTAAAGGCATTTTGACTAATAGGTTTGCTTGTCCTGCCATACACTAACAAAGCACCATTTCTAAAGGCATATTGTGTGTCTGTGATACTGAATAGTGAGTTTATAATGTTTTGTTTTTTTATTCATGGTATTTTCCCCTTCGTGATCTCACTATGATATCATGCCCTAGGTCATTAGGCCTATATATAGGCTAGTGTTTTGATGTGTTATTTGTGCACTATCTAAACTTTATTAAACGATTACTATTTTTTCTATATGGAATATGTAAGCCTATTACAAGATTTCTTGATCTAATAGTCAGTGTCATGCTCCATACAGAAGATCATTGTGGTCTTCAAAGTCTTGCAAAATGCAAAATAAGAGATCTCCACAACATTAAGTTAGAACATTACACCATTCTACTTTTTTAAACCCAGGAATAAAAAATAAAAAAATCCCATGCAGGTACTCTATATGAGGGATCAGTGTTGGTAAAATAAACGGTTTACTGGGGGTAACTTTATAATGGGATCCTATGGAGCCAGCCTTGAGTGTCTCACTCTAGCCAGCTGTGCTGTTTACTAATTCACTTCATTTAAAAAATGCGGCAAAAGTTCACACAACTTTAACACGACACGCATACATCAGACCCTTGAGCTACTTCTGCTCTCACTCAGAATGTCAAAAATATAAGCAATGTCATGTATAGTTTTTGAGATATTAAGGTTCAACTAGTAACTGCTCCTGCGGTTCATGATGTCACGCTGATTATTAGAAATTTTTATTGTTTGCATTATTTTGACTTTTTGCTCGTGTTTGATTGAGTCGAGTTCTACTGCAAGCAGCGTTCATGCACTCTCCTCATCTGCTGATGTGGCTCCATCCTCAGGCAGTACCCCCCCCCCCCACACACACACACACACACATACACGCACACACTCAAACACACACACACACACACACACACACACAGACACACGCACACACACCCCATCTTCCCGCCATCTCTGTCGTTCTCAGCCTTCACTCGTGCTCCCCTGAGGTCACACACCCTGCGGGGTCTGGACTCCCTCGGCCGTACCTTCACCTCAGTTCTGTTTCCCCTCTGCTGACTTTCCCTTTCCTGCCATTGTTCTGCCTGAGGGTACAGTCTTTCCCAACTGCCATTCATCTCCATCTGAGCTGTTCTTTTCTCGTTACGTTCTCCCGCTGTTGCTGCATTTTCTCCCGCTGTTGCTGCATTTTCTCCCGCTGTTGCTGCATTTCTCTCTCCATTTTTCACCCCTTCCTCTTGAAGCCCCCGGCCCCACTGCCAATCACCACACACACACACGCACACGCACACACTGGCGGGTGCCAACTTTCCCCCTCCCTCTATAGGAGTCTTGCTGGGGCGAAAAAGAGCTATAGACGGTTTTCACTAGCTGCCACCCCACAGCACTTCCTTTTTCTCCGCTTCTTCTGTTTTTTTTGGCGGTTGGCATCCTTAAATGTTGCATTACCGCCACCTGAATTGTATCATCTTCACAGCGCTAACTATTTACAGTGTCCACTCTCTCAGCTGTTCAGGGGAAAACACTGACATAGCCTAGTTCTATTTCTACCTTTTATTTTTGCTATACGTTTAAATGTAAAGATAGGCCTATGCGTGTAATAACGTACTGATAGTCAGCTTACTCTGTAACATGTAGCTTTTATTAGCCCTTCAGGCTAGCTCCGGACCAGACAACAACGGTTCCTACTGTCCAGCGTGTGCACGTCTTTCCGACATGGGTGGTTGTTATGGCAACTATCAACAACAGCAACAACTAACTACTACAAGACATAAAGACCGAAATAGGCTACCTTGTTACTGTGTCTGTCGGAGACACGGCCTAACGTTAACATTTAATATGAGCCGAATATCAGCTACTGTATGTATATGGAAATAAACCGGATATTCAGGTGGGTTGTGGCGGTTGTTATTGTTAACTTGTCAAGTTAAAACCGTCTATAGGCTAATTTAGAGGGTTTCTCAAGTAATCCGTTAAAGGATCAGCCCAATTGAGTTCGCCTTTTGTGCATGAGCAGAGAGGGTGAACAGGAAAACTGGCCAACTTTTCTCAAAGCTGATTTCTTGTATGTGTGCGTGTGTTCATCCATGTGTGTGTGTGTGTGTGTGTGTGTGTGTGTGTGTGTGTGTGTGTGCAGGAAGAAGGGGGGGGTGACGTGTGGTGGGATATGTATGATGTATGTGAGAACAGCAACAGCATCTGGTTTTGTGATACAAATGCATGTACAGCCAGTTGTTTGACAGGTGGATGTAAGTGCTGTAAGTGATGTAAATGTTCGTGTGTGAGAGAGTGTGTGTGTGTGTGTGTGTGTGTGTGTGTGTGTGTGTGTGTGTGTGTGTGGGTCTGCACACGCACAAGTTGGCATATATACATTGATGATGTAAAGTGTAAGTACACGCTTGGAAGCATTTATGAATGTTGTTTCTAGCTCAGCCATCTGTTCACATTACTTTACTTTTCCAAACCATAATGCCCAGAGGTGTGTATGTCTGCTTGAGATGGAGAGATGTGTGTGTGTGTGTGTGTGTGTGTGTGTGTGTGTGTGTGTGTGTGTGTGTGTGTGTGTGTGCGTGCGTGCGTGTGCGTGCGTGTGTGTGTGTGTGTGCATGTGTGTGTGTGTTGCTGCCATCGTCAATCAGCTCATTTATCTCCGAAGATGCCCAAAGGCTTTCTGAGGGTACACATGACTGTTGAGGCTCCGAGCCTAAGGACCTCTCCTCTGGGAGACAAAGTATCTCTGTCCAACACACACACACACACACACACACACACACACACACACACACCCCATGCACACACACAAGCGTTGTTCCCCAAAATCTAACCTTTAACCCCATTCAGCTATCACCATTCCGTTGTGGTCTTCTCCTTCTCACCACATCCCTCGTTTCTGCTCAACTTGCTTCCTTCAGTTGTCTTGAGCTTGTCATAAGTTAGTTCTCCATCATTCATCACCATTATGTATTTGTAATGACGTATACAATATACATGTGTTGTTGATATTTTGCAGCGCCTGCAGTGCAGGGCCCATTCCCCTCCCTCCCCTTCTTCCCATTCACCCCCCTGTGGGCACCCCCCCCCCCCCCCCCCCCCACACACACACACACACACACACACACACACACACACACACACACACTGCATTACGTCAGGTCCCCCTAAGCTCACTCCCCAAGTTTGAAGTCGATCTGACGAATGGTTCTCGAGATACGCGAAGGACAGAGAGACAGACAGACAGTCCTGAAGGACAGACAGACAGTCCTGAAGGACAGACAGACAGACAGCCCTGAAAGACATACGTACAGACAGACAGACAGACAGTCCTGGAATTATAGCATGTCCTAGTGCAGTGCCCATTCCCCAGTTCGAAGTCGATCGAACGGCCAGTCCTGGAGATACGTGAAAGCTGTGATGTTATTGGACGAATTGCACAAAATTCAACACTGCTATTTCCCGAGTTCCCAGCAGCACACCCGCCAGGTTTGAAGTCCATCAGACGGTTCTCGAGATAAATCGCTTTTTGTGTTGCCAGTTAGGTGATGCTATGTCGAATTGCATGAAATTCGGCACTGCAATACGTCGAGTTCCCAGCAGCACACTCCTCAAGTTTGAAGTTGATCGGATGAATGGTTCTCGAGATAAATCGCTTTTTGTGTTGCCAGTAGGTGGTGCAATGCCGAACTGCGCGAAATTTGGCACTCTGCACTCCGTCTGGTCCCCCTAAGCGCACTCCCCGTTTGAAGTCAATCCGACCAACGGTTCTCGAGATACGCGAAGGACAGACATCCAGACAGACACTGCTGGCATTATAGTGTAGACAATTGCAATTATTCTGACACTTGCTGATTCAGTTCTAATTTCTCCATAAACAAAGATCAAGATAGATATATTTGAATTAAATGTGTTTAATCCATACACTGTACACCCACTTTACCATTCACATCTCGTCTGAAAAGACTGTCATCGAATTGAAATTGTATACAAGTAAGATCCAGTGGGTGGTGTTGTTTCTTCAGTGACTCTAGCCTAGTCTAGTTTACAGTCAGTGACCTGAGATAAAGTTCTATTTGTGATGCGTAAACTTATCTTCTCGTCACCCACATATTCACTCACAAACCTCCCCTACTCATTATAGACCCAGGCTCTCAATTCAATCAATAAAAAGCAAAGCAGCGAAACAAAACAAAGACTCGATCTGAACATCCATCTTGTAAAGTCTGTATCATAGTTCTGCTAAAACATGTGCAACTTGTTTCCTGCAACAGTCACTTAGGTTTCTTCTACTCTTTCTGCAGGATACTGAAAGGAACCAGGAACCAGAACCCAGACCCCAGCAACGCAGGCCCAGTGTGTGTGGATGTGTGAATGAATGAATGATTCTTGTGTACAGTATGCATGTATGTCTGCAACCTGAGCGTTGGTGAGTGTTTCTCTGAGCGTTTTAGACCGTCGTGGGACGTTTAATTCTGTGTGTGTGTATGTGTGAGGATGAGGGCCGTCGGACTGCTGTGTCTCCTGATGGCCGCGGGGGTCGGGGCGTCCCGGTTCGGCCGTGACTCCCAGGGTGCGCCCGGAGCTCCGGAGGCGGAGCTCTCCGAAACCAACACCTCCCGCGAGCTCCCGCCCCCCGGCCCGGGCCGGCCGCGCTCCTCCTTCCCCCCCATGTGCATCAAGCCGACGGAGATCAAGAACGCCTTCAAGTACGTGAACACGGTGGTGTCCTGCATCATCTTCGTGGTGGGGATCATCGGTAACTCCACGCTGCTGAGGATCATTTACAAGAACAAGTGTATGAGGAACGGGCCCAACGTCCTCATAGGCAGCCTGGCGCTCGGGGACCTGCTCTATATTCTCATCGCCATCCCCATCAATGTCTTCAAGGTAGACACATACACACACACACACACACACACACACACACACACACACACACACACACTGCATATAAAGCTTGCTTTAGTTGAGACCATCTTAAGGCAGTGTTTCTCAAAGTGGCAGTTGCGGTGGCTGTGGAGCGGGATGCTGCCAGCCAAACACGTGCTGACGGTGGCTGGTGAAATATTGTCTCTTTTAAACCATCCAGGCTTGTCCTTCCTCCAGGGGGCAGGCCAGGAGAAGTGGGCAGCTTTCTTGTGTACAGCGCCGAGGGACCATCTTCAAATGTTGTCGTCACTGGTCAGATGATTATCATCTGCATGTTTTTAGTGGGGGTCCATAGCGATGTTGTATGGAGGAACCCCAGGGGAGCACGGGGAGAACATGCAAACTCCACACAGAAAGGCCCTTTTTGACGAGATAGCCCGCCTGGGCACTGCAGACATGGGGGGAACACACCCTCAGCACCCACAGTGTCCCAGGCAGGAATCGAACCCTTACCTTCTCGCTGTGAGGCGACACCGCTACCACTGCACCACGGTGCCCGCTGTCAAGCTGTACTGTGGCTGACAAAATAGCACTACAGAGAGTTAAATCAGCGCAGAAATTCATAAACACACAGCTACTCTCTCACTGACATATACAGAGCCCGATGCCTGCGTAGGGCCACAAACATAATCCGCGACTCATCCCACCCAGGTAACCACCTGTTCACCCTGCTGCCCTCTGGGAGGCGCCATAGGTCTATCAAGACCCGCACCTCCAGACTCCTGAACAGTTTCTATCCATGCGCCATAAATGTGCAATAATTTTATTCTGCTGGGACCGTGCAAACACACTGAATGTGCAATATCTATTTTTAACACTGTTATAGTTTCGCTATTTTTGTTGCTTGTATGCATTGTTGGGTTGTTTGTTTTTATTGTCTTTTATCGTTTATTTATTTTCTGTACCACTGGAAAGAGTTGCACTTAAATTTCGTTGTACAGCTGTTCAATGCCGATAAAGGTATTTGATTTTGATTTGACAGAATATGACTATTTTGGTCATGTGTTTCATACGTACACTTTGTGTAATAAAATATCTAAAAGCAAAGAAAAATCTTATCAGATGGCCGGGCCCTGGGACATAATCTTATTAAATTGGGTCTGTGGTCTAATTTGTGTCAGCTTAGGGGTCCTTGACCTGGAAAAAGTTTGAGAACCACTGGAATTGCTCTGTCCTTTTTCCATTCAGTTATAGGTTAGCTGTTCCCATCGCCTTTCCTAGATCAATTCAGTTGCATTAGTTGTGGTTCAGCTGTGTGGTTTGTCTTCAAGTCCAGTCAGTCTGGTTTGGTGTGGTTTTGCTCGTGAGGGGGTTTTCTAACTGTGTACAGTAATCTCTCGACACAATAGCGTTTCCTTCACACCTTTTCCTTCACACCTTCTCCCTGTTTACATGAGCGCTGTTGAATTTTTAAAACACCGTAATGTAAAGGCCAGGTCGCTAGGTGGCAGTGTGATGGTTAACGGGGCGTTGTTTAACATAGCAATAGCGTTAGCCGCTTTCGCTAGTCGACTGTTTTTCATTATTTATCGGCTTAATATTACTATAACTTAACAACCGACAACGATAGCTGGAATAACACAATAATATACACATATTTTCAGAACTTACCAGCCAACTGCCAGGAAATGTGTTCATTAACGTTAACTCCCGTCCCGGGTAAGATGGGGCCTAGTACGCAACCACCAGCCATGAGCTAATCCCTAACGGGGTCATCCCTATGTTCCCCGGGTCCTATGTTCCCCGTTTTTGTGGGACCGGGGAACATAGAACCCCGCTATGTTCACTGGGAGAGGTTAGGTTTTGGGTTAGGGTCTGGGGGAGGTTAGGTTTAGGCGTGGGGGGTGGGAGAGGTTAGGTTTTGGGTTAGGGTCTGGGGGAGGTTAGGTTCGGTCCCACAAAAACGGGGAACATAGGACCCGGGGAATATAGGACCCGGGGAACATAGGTACGCTCCCATCACTAACGGGTTAGCCGTTAGCGTCACATACAAACAGAGGTTTTATTTTTGGTATTAAAGCAACAAGCGTTTTTATATGGATAGGCCTATCTCAGAGAAATGCTTTGACTGTGGGAATGTTCGTTCTTCACAAGCTCCTTTCTTAGCTGTTGTAAGGATATAGTTAACAGAGACTAGACCAGGCAGCTGGCCTAACGTTACCACTGAGCTATATTAAATGGAACGTTACAGGCTGCCCTACCCACACTATACCAGTAAACAACGTAGCGTAAAGCGTCAAGGTTAGATTTGTTAAACCAACATTTGCTCCAAAAGGAATTAAATCATAAAGTTAATCAAAATGCCACGGAAACATTGGGCTAGCTTAATCAACACAGCAGTGCATCTGATAATTCCCCCAGTGAGAGGCTGAGAGGAGCATCCCTGCCTCCACTTCCGGTCCGAGCTGCTGCTACCTCAATGCGTCAGAGTTCCTGAAATGAGCCGTGTCATAGCGATTACATGGAGCGCTCAGCGGGGAGCGTCACCAAGAATTCCACTCTGGAGGGTGGTTTCAAAATGTGTCGTTTCCTAAGCGCAAATTCGCCGTCGCCGTCTAAAAGGGAGGCACTAACGATAAAATAATTCCCCGTCACCATAGGAAACTGTCCTCGTGTAAAGTGGACTACAAGGGATCTTCCAACCAGGAAACTCAATAAAAGCAGAGGCGTGAAAACAATTAGGTTGATCCGGAGTTTTGGGCTTTTAGTAGAAACCATCTTTGTTTTAATTTCCTTGCCTTGTGGAAGTGACCAGATGATGCAGGCTGGCGTCTAATGCCACCACATGTCAATTTAGACTTCAAGCCACTTATTGTCACAGCTGTCTGCCAGTCACTGCTTCCAACAAAAGAAATGTGTGAAGAATATTACATTTTCCCAATCTAATCTGATGCAGTTTGATTTAATGTAGCTCAAATCCTGTGCTGTGTTAGGCTGGCTAATCAATCTCAGAACAAGGAGAGTGAGTAACGTCACTCAGACTCAGGGGGAACTGATTCATATCTTGCTTTGCTTTCAAGGTCTATATTTTCATTTGGTTGAAATTACAATCCAAACGGCACTATTCACCATGAAAGGAATACTTGTATTTCAAGATATTATGTTTCATTGACCACAGGTGTAATTCTGAAATTTGGAAGGTTGTTGATTCTTTTCTTGGAGAAGTTGGTGAAATTAGATTTGTATCAGGTGATCAACAAGTATAAAGTTAGTTATGATAAAAACAGAAGAAGGTAAAATCCTAATCCTAATGTAATTGTAACTTAATTAGAGATATT
>NC_139634.1:31648238-31793238 GCF_964638095.1 Poromitra crassiceps | reverse complement strand
GAGAGGAAGAAGTAACTCGAAGCTAACCCCAAGCGAGACTTCTACACAATGTGAATTCACAACAGACTGAGAGACTTCACGCATCAAACCGATGAATGTAGCAATGGGACTGAACCTGTCAACCTGTGAGGGCGGAGATATACTTGCTTTTATACGTGTTTGCGAGTGAACGATGGCTGCCTCGCATAGCCAAAAGCAAGACAAGTATATCTCCGGCCTAATACTAAATACAAACACAAAAGCTAGGGTGAAACCAAAACTAGATTTAGCTCTTAACCAAGTCCTTACTCAAACATTAAAGTTTAGTAGAGGACTTTGTATTAGTCTGTGGAAACTACATTTATCGAGAACATTTTTATTCAAGCTGCAGATGGAAATATGTGTAAATTTCTGTACAGTATTATTTACATGCGGATTTCAGACCTAAGGCCAGATATAATCAATGGTCTTAGTGTTGTGTATGAGCAATAACATTGATGACATGCTGTGATTATACCTGTTGAAGCTTTGATATCTCATGGAGAGAGAGACACACACAGGGAAAATGTGGCCGTGAGTTCAGGCTTCAAGGATGTGATTTTCCTAGGAAGACTTGTGGCTGACTATGCAGAATGCATATAAGCACTATAGCTGATTATCTGAAAATCCACTGCATGTTGACACGAGCTTCAAAACTCCTGGTGACATCATGCCAGAGCAAAATGGGTGCACTGTATGTCTCCCAGTCATGCGGCAGTTGAAACAAGTTGAAATCATCGCTGCTTCAAGTCATGTGGAGGGCAGCTGTTGTCCAGCACTTGTCCAACACTTGACAAATACCAGCTGATTCTCATCACGCTACATAGAATTAGTCTTTTGTTTTATTTGCGATATTCCTGCTGTTGTTTCTATTCCCACTGTGTACCTTGTCTCTTATAATGTAACTTCTATTTTTATATGAAAATATCTTATCACAAAACTTTTTACTTTCACACAAAGTGTATTTAATCT
Source organism: Poromitra crassiceps (assembly GCF_964638095.1). Taxonomy (NCBI): domain Eukaryota; kingdom Metazoa; phylum Chordata; class Actinopteri; order Beryciformes; family Melamphaidae; genus Poromitra; species Poromitra crassiceps. Next base: position 31,792,248 of record NC_139634.1, on the reverse strand, counting down.
TCCACCAGGACTTTGTATATTATTCTTTCTAAATGTTTCACCTTGATCAGTGTGTGTGTGTGTGTGTGTGTGTGTGTGTTAACCTGACGCTGCCAGATGGATGGGTTTGCTTCACATTCTGTTTCACAAACGTGTTGTGAACTCAATACCGCCCCATCTGGCGGAGTCAGGTTATGTGTGTGTTCCTATGGCAAATATAGTTATTGTTTAGGAGCTGTAATCATGACGCCGCTCCCGAGAGCTGCTATAAGAATACATAGCAAACGAGAGGGGGACTCGGGGAGCGCAGCCCTTCCCCAAGGCCAGCTATTATTGCTTGTTCGTGAGTTGGATCCGGATCCATTTCAGAATTTGATGGGTTCTTCTTTGGCCCATACTACACCCTTCCACCAAGTTTCATGAAAATCGGGCCAGTAGTTTTTCCAATACCCTGCTGACAAACAGACAAACAGCATAGCATGTTCTTTCCATAGTAACCAGATAAATCCAGGTGTGTGTGACCCATGGTGTGTGATTTTACCTGTTAAAACCGTTCCATCTGTGCGGGAATAAAAGGGGTGTAACTCAGTAAGAGGAAGCTGTTCCTGTTTTATAAGATTTTTTTCAACTTCTAGACGCTTAACAAATCAGGGGCCAAATGTATACAACTCTGTATATTTAGGTGTAGAAATCTGTGTAGCTCTGAATAAAATGTCACCCAAATTCACACATAGCCTACATTATCCTTGTTTGCCACATCACAGTATAGTGGGACTCAGAAGAATGCGTACGGTATGTATGGTGTGAGAGATGTACCGGTACGGAATTCTTACAGCCCGTGGATTTTTATCAATTCTGAAACCTGTGTGGAAAGTGGTGCGGCACACTTTTCGTGTGTACACATGCTTTATACATTTGGCCCCCAGGAGTCAGGCATGAGGGAAGATTCAAAACTGCCAGCAGTTTGAATGTTGGATCTCTATTTAGTGACTGGCAAGTTAGATATGTGCCTATCTGTATCCCAACCTTCAGTCCATTAAAACTGGAATGTGTATTCATAGCATGATCATCTGGGAAAACTTGCAAACGTAATTCAGTGTCATTAGATGTGCATACCTTATGACTGGTGGAAGGAGCACGCACTGTCAGACACGCACAAGTCAATCCCATATTATTTAGTGCTGTTTTTGCTCTGACTAGACCATGACTATCCAATAAGCAGTGAGCAATGGATCTGATTTCTAAACCAAATTTGTTATGTTTATATCAAAACATTCAAAGATTGCTTGGTATTCATCATTTTTCTGACTTTGAAAATGTTCATTTGACAAGGTTTTTCTTCTGTCGCCCTATTTGCAATAGCACACATAAGCTGATCGTATCTGATTGAGCTCAACTTCACCCTTCTTTTAGCTAAACATTCTCACCGAATGTTGCAGCTTTGTCTTTTTAGAGGGACCACCGAACTAGAAATTCAGTGCTACTTACAAATACTTTTAGGTTGATAGATAAAATGCTATGTGAATTCACAACCGGTTATTTTAAATAACATTTATATTGTACCTATTTGTTGATTATGCAATAATAAATATTATTTTATAGCACTGAGTTGTATTTTTGTGTTGACAAATTAAATCGGGGCACTGCTGCTGGCTGGCTGTTACCGGTGGTGCAGTCTGACATGGTGTATTTACATCACTGCATACATACACTACCAGTCAAGTTTGGACACACGGATTTTCCTTTATTTTTTGCATTTTAGAATAATAGCAACAACATCAAAACTATGAAGTAACACATGGAATCATGCAGTGACCAAAAAAGTGCTAAACAAATCAAAACTATTTGATATTTTAGATTACTAGGCATCTTGCGCGCTCGATTCCTGCGGCGCGCATGCACTTTTCTGTCAGAAAGGTGTCTTTCCCTTTGAAAATGTTTAAGCTTTTTTTTCCTCATTCAAGTATAAATCTAACTTTAATACAAGTTTTTAACTAGAACGACCGCACCGCGGATTTATGCCTCCGCCATTAGTTCATTCTTGAGTCCAAATCACCATTTGAGGCAAATTGGAAGAAATGCCATCAAGGCGCTCCTGAGATGTTGCATTACAGAGCTTGGAAATTGGGTGTGTGTGGTCACAGTGACCTTGAACTTTGACCTTTAACCATAAAAATCGAATCAGTTCATCCTTGAGTCCAAGGATGAACTGGACTTGACAAGCTTGAAAATGGCGTTTGAGAGGTCACAGTGACCTTGGCCTTTGACCTTTGACCACCAACATCAAATAAGTTCATCCATGAGTCCAAGTCGATGTTTGAGGCAAATCTGGCCTGGCTATCGCCAGCGGAGGCATAATAAAAGTTCTAATAACGTTTAACCTAAGTAGCAGTGAGGGCTGTACCGCAGTTTGTACTGCACGCACAGTGAAGATAAAGGCATCTACATTATACTTTTACTATCGGCAATATGGCAAATAGGCAAATGGTTAAAAATGTTGGCTAGTATCCTAATTCTTTAAGACTTTTTAATAAACCGCAGGGAGTGTCTGGTCTCCCAAACATGTTACATTACATGGAAGGTTATCCACGAGAAGATCACTGTAACAATTTAATTACACACAACAAAATGTCATGACTTTTCCTAAACCTTCAGGGATTTTATTAATTCCATCACTTTTCCAGGCCTGGGAAACAAGATTTTGAAATCCCATGACTTTTCCAGGTTTTCCATGGAACCCTGAATTAAATGTTTACTCTCTTGTGTGGATTTTCATGTGTCTCTTCAAGTCTCTTTTATGACCAAAACCTTTACCACAGACTGAGCAATTAAATTGTTTCTCTCCTGTGTGGACTACCATGTGTGTCTTCAAGACTGCTTTTTGACCAAAACATTTACCACAGACTGAGCAATTAAATGTTTTCTCTCCTGTGTGGATTATCATCACTATGGCTCATAAATAACCAGTCATGTTTACATTAACAATACAATAACTACTTCTCCCAGCATTCAGTCTCTAGTGTCTTATGTGTTTTTATTGGTGTGTCTGTTTTAGATGTGTTCTGCTATGCTTATATGTGCTTTTATTTTGTCTGCATGGCATTGTATTAATCAGCCCTTTATGTTTTTATTGTCTTCTTATTTTTGTAACACATGCATTTTAATTGATTTGAATTTTAGGCTGCCTTTTCAACATCTGGCCAGGGACAGCAGATGGAAACTAGCCATCCAGGCTAACTCTGGCTCACTTACAGTCTTACTGTTGATTGGTGTGCATTGTCCCTGAGAAATAAACTAATAAATAAATAAATAAATAACTAAATAAATCATGTGTGTCTTCAAGTTTCCTTTATAACCAAAACCTTTACCACAGAGTGAGCAATTAAATTGTGTCTCTCCTGTGTGGACTATAATGTGTGTCTTTAAGACTCCTTTTTGACTAAAATCTTTACCACAGACTGAGCAATTAAATGTTTTCTCACCTGTGTGGCTTATGTGTTTCTTCAAGTTTCCTTTATAACCAAAACCTTTACCACAGAGTGAGCAATTCAATTGTTTATCTCCTGTGTGTACTATCATGTGTTTCTTCAAGTTTCCTTTATCACCTAAACCTTTACCACAGACTGAGCAATTAAATTGTTTCTCACCTGTGTGGACTATCATGTGTTTGTTCAAGTGTGATTTATAATAAAAAATATATACCACAATCTGAGCAACTCAAGTGTTTCTTCCCAAGAACGTCACTGTTTCTTTGTGAGTCTAAACCTGACTGAGCTTCACTAGTTTCCAACCATTCATCATCACTGTTTTCAGTCTCAGGTTCAGAAGTCTGCCTTGCCAGCACTAGTTGGTTGTAAATTACTAGCTGGATCTAAGTTCCTGGCTGGTTCTTCTGATACTCCACAATCCTCTCCATCAGCTTCTGTTTTCATCTGTTCAGTTGAGCTGCTAGCTAGAGGCTCTTCCTCTCTGTTCTCAGTTTGGCTTTGATGAAGCTGTGAGGACTGAGGTTTATCTTCATCATCTTCACTCTTCACAGCAGAAGCAGTGAATGGGAACTGGGTGATATGGGCCTCCTCCAGGCGCTCTCCCTCCTGACTGGTCCAGAGTTCATCCTGTTCCTCTTTAATGTGTGGGGGCTCTGGGTCCTCCTGGTCCAGACTGGGGCTCCATTCCTGCTGGCCTGGGGAAACCTCTTCTTTAATGACCAACAGCTGCTGGAGGTCTGAAGGCAAGGCTTCTCTGTGTAAATGTACAACGTTTTCGTTGTCGGTCGATCTCCTCTCTTGAACGAGCAGCTTCCTCCTCGTACTCTGCTATCGTTCTTTCAAACATCCCAAATATCTCTCCAACAGCCGCAGTTAGGTGCTGCTTCACCACTGCTCTCAGCTTCTGGACTTTAGACATTTTCATTTTCACACAGTGACAGGAACTTTTCCTCCTGAGCTAAGGTAATACTGACAAACGTTATCCTTCAAAGCTCAAATAGCTTCATAGCTAATGTTTAGCTTTACAGCTAAACTATTAATTTGAGTCCATAAGAGATTAGCTTCTTCTTCCCCTCAGAGTTAATTATATATTCAGAGTTATTCGCGACATCATCCGCACACACGAGTCTTCTGTTTGTAAATTAAACTTCTGAAAGGATATAACCGGTAAATAATAGCTACTGCTACTCCTTTCAAGCAAGCATGCTTCGATACGGGAGCTTCCAACCATTGATGTCACCGTAATACCCAGACTGGCACCGAAAAAAGCTGAGCAGTGTGTGTGTGTGTGTGGAGGGGGGGGGGGACTGTTACGCTTTGCACTGTTGGGTTAGGCGCATGCGGTTCTGATATTCTGAATATATAAGCTACAGTACAGTGGTTGTACATTGATTTCCCTGCTGTGCTGCTGTGTTTGGTCACTAAATAAAAAGAGTCCATATGTCAGTTCACTCTTGGTTTTTGGATATGTGAATGTTCTTAATTAAGAGTGAGAAAGAATTGACTGAATTATGTATGCAGAATATATGAGACAATAATCTTTTTGATCATTGTAAAGCCACAGCATAGTAAAGAGGATATTAATGTGATGTGTGTAGTTCTTCATAGATTATTAATGTGATGTGTGTAGTTCTTCATAGATCTAGCCTCTTCATTTTGCTCTCAAAGTGCACCAGGTTGATGCATTTTACTTTCAAATGTACATTTTCTTCTGGGGGGCATGCCCCCGGACCCCTCTAGGGGGTCTGCGGACCACCTGCCAAATGTCCCCACCACTTTCCAAATCAAACCGATGCCCTTGCTGCCACCAGATCTCAAATTATAGTATGGAGAGATTTGTCTAAGAAACTAATTTCAAGCATTTAAGCGTAAGCTTTTGAATAGGGGGAAACAGTCAATCAGCTGTGTCCAAACTTCACTGGTAGTGTTGGTGGTGTGTATGGAAGCACTAAGAGTTTTGACTGTTTTGTGGATTTTTCTGTGAAGCTGCTTTGTGAATACCTAACACCCCTGGGTGATTTAATTTGCCTGGAACAGCTAAAGCAATCTCAGCTATAACAATTTGTTTTATTGCACCATTAGCCAGAGTTCTAGTTTACATTTAGGAACGTTTATAAACTCCTTGACTTCACCTTTAAAATGAGAGTTGGAGACCACAGTCACACAGCCTTGGTGTGAGAGACTATCGCACTCTAGAGAAGAGTGAACACAACCTTTGTTATTAACAGTGTCAAGGCTGAGAAATGTCTCAGTTTTCATGTTTTCGGCTTAGCGTGGAGGGGTTATGTTTGTTATGTATATAAATTCAGAATTGGGCCTTGGAAAGAAAACATCTCACATGAGGCAAATATGAACCTTGCATGTTGGACCTACATGGGGTTATGCAACGGCTATCCTGAATTGAATTTATGGCTTCAGAGAACATACGTACTTGGCTCCAGGTCCGACAAGGCAGGAATTTGTCAAAAGAAAAGCTGGTATTTTAATGTCTTTATTTACGGATAACCTTTTTGACCATGATAAAATACAGAATATAGTGTAGGAATAATGCATAGATTTGATGTTTTTCTTGAAGTCTCTTTTCCCACATAGATGGCTGTAGCAAATGTCATACTCGGCAGTTAAACCCTTGAGGTCATATGGCATGAATATGACAATGGAGGTTAAAGGCAATCATGAATTAATTTGTTCTAGTACTGTAAGACCCCCCCCCCCCCCCCCTTTTTTTTTGCTTGCAAAGAAGTTATGAAAAGCTTATGATGCAAATAGAATTTGAAAAGAGGAATTTCAGTTCACGGCCAAATGCTCAGACATTAAAAAGTCATCAGATATGTTTCAAATCAAATTTGGTCTGAGTTGCTGTTGCAAGTTAAACCTTTGATCTCTTCAACTAAAACTTTATGATTAAGTGAATCATTTTGAAGCGAAACAGTGGAAGTTTGTGCCCAATCTGCTCTTCATCATAATTTCATTATTATTCCAAGATATCAGTTACTTACAGCAAGCAAAGGATCCCCCCCTCCTCTCAGTTTAAGAGTCTGGTTAGCACTATAGGGAACGTTGGCAAGTTTTTAAAAACATGTGATTTTCTAAGCTGCTGCAAACAGCCTCAGATCATCACTCGTTATCCAAGATCATTTCTACATATGGGAGAGAGAAAAGTTGATAATCTACAAACTCCAGCCACTGATCTCCATATAACCACAGACTTAACGGTTATCTATCTGAATGGTATACTTTAGTATTCTTGAATAGCTCCTATTTTCCTTCAGTTCAAGTCAATCTAGCATATTGCTCACTAAAATGAATACTGTGAATTTATGGTTTATAACAGCTTAACAAACTCTATGCATCTACATAAATTGAAAGATGGCTATATTGAATTTAGACGAGTTTGTCTTCCACAACATTACTCGATATAATCCCTTCATTCAGTATATTCAGTCATGGACATATTCGTTCACATTTGTCCGACAATTATTGAGATAACAATTTGAGAGGTTCTCGAGGTTAACCGTTTTGTCGAATAGGAGTTGCAGGTTTTTTTCTCTCCCCGACCTTGGCGTTCCATACCCACAAAGCCAGCCATGTGTGAGAATGTGACTGACGGAGGGATATGATTCAACTCAAACAACTTTAACCTCATTATTTACACTTGTCTCCACTCATTTCTCCTCTCTGCTCTCTGGGCAGCGTATGCAGTCCCTCACCCCACATTCCTCCACTAATAAGGACATTTGAGCCTCCACCCCTCCCTTCACTCATCAAACACCGCTTCAAAGGACAGATGAGAACTGGTCTGTTTTTCAAACCCTCTCGTCACTTTAGGTTTGGACATCTTTTAAACAGTGTTGAGGACTGCTGAGAATATACTGTAAATATTACTGTCAAATTCGAATAGGCAAGCTCCAAACTGTACAAAATATTTCCAGGAAATACAAAAAAAGGTCTTAGTTGTTAAAGATTAATATATTTTATTGTTCCTCTAATCATCCCTGCATTCCAGGAAAACAACTGGATGAACACACTTACAATATACATCAAATTCCTACAAAATACAAAAGAAACCTATACACATGCATGTTTTAATGTGGCTTGTTGTTCAAAAATATTTTGACGAGCGGGGGGGGGGGGGGGGGGGGGGGGCAGTTTCCAGACCTTTCTCTACTGAATTTTAAGAAGGGAAATCAAGGTTAAGTGTCACTATAATTCTTACAGTGCGTGCGCGCGCGCGCGTGTGTGTGTGTGTGTGTGTGTGTGTGTGAGAGAGAGAGAGAGAGGGGCAGCGCTGTGGTCCCTCAGGGTCGTGCGATGCTCCTCATGCCATGGGTTCCTCCTGCGTGGTTTTGAACTCGTCTACTCTTGCCTGTAAAAGAGCAGACAGGCAGATAGCACCCTGCCGTTAGAGTTGAATGAAACTTGAGACAAGTGGAGAGGACGACGGCTTTATGGAAGCCAACTTTCCTGTCACCGCGGGATGCTGTGGTGAAAGAGTGACCAGTCACCACGGGATGCTGTGGTGAAAGAGTGACCAGTCACCACGGGATGCTGTGGTGAAAGAGTGACCAGTCACCACGGGATGCTGTGGTGAAAGAGTGACCAGTCACCACGGGATGCTGTGGTGAAAGAGTGACCAGTCACCACGGGATGCTGTGGTGAAAGAGTGACCAGTCACCACGGGATGCTGTGGTGAAAGAGTGACCAGTCACCACGGGATGCTGTGGTGAAAGAGTGACCAGTCACCACGGGATGCTGTGGTGAAAGAGTGACCAGTCACCACGGGATGCTGTGGTGAAAGAGTCCCTTGGGTTTTCATTCATGACATCTTGTTTATACTTTGTTTGCAAACGCTGACAACAGCAGCGTCTAAAGTGTGTGGGGCCGGTGTGAACGTTAGGCTACTGAACTGACTTCCATTCCAACAATAACAATGTGATGTTGAAATGGTCCGTGTAGGGAAATTAAAACACAATATATCTCTGTATTTTCTATGAAGTGGGCTAATTTGTAGCCTAGGTTAAGTGGAAGTGGACTAAGTTGTAAGGCAAAACCACATGTGGATGTCATGAGCACTTTTTTATTAAAAGTGAACAAAAGCACTAATGGTGCTTTCACAAAATATTTACACAATGACATTTTGTGATAAACAATCATCAGTGATGTGAATATAATAAGTCGGTAAAGGCAAATGATAGAACAGCTGCAGCAGCCTGGTCAGTTCAGAAAATTACATCACTTTACTGTAACGCAGCCTTTAAAACCAGGAAAAGACAACGCTTATGCCATGTCACGATATAACGATAACTAGTCTCATATCACGATATGGATATATTGCCCAGCCCCAGGTGAACACACAGTCGGGGTCAGATGGAGAACAGCACCCGTTTAGTGGATAGGGAGTCAGCGTGACTTGAGCAGGGCAGAAGCATGCCGACACAGGAGCTGAAAGTCTCCCTACCGGGGCCATCCATCCCACTGCAGATTGGCCGACACCGATACGCTGATCAAACATTTCTAGAGCAGAACATGTGAGCCATGTGCATCGGTGCAATCTATAAATCAACCAGGTCATGAACTGCAGCGTCTCCCATCTCTTTTCACTTCATGTGGCTGCAGCTGGCCAGCAATAATAATAATAATACGTTCAACTTATATAGCGCTTTTCTAGATACTCAAAGACGCCGGTTTTGCACGTTCCACACAAAACGCTGTTATTCTGTTTACTTGGTGTATTTATAAGGGGCGTGATGGACATCCCTCTCTCTGAGGCCCTTCACCAGGTTTCTGCCTTCTTTTTTCCCCCCAATACGATTTTCCTGGCAGGGGTTGTTTTTATTGATTATCTCACAATGTGTGTACGCTGCGAAGCCTTTTGGGACTGTAACTGTAATAAAGGGCGATACAAATAAATTTGACCGTGTTCCATCTGCTGCTACTGACAACAAACACTGAAAACTATGTGCAGTATCTTCTTTGTTCATATCAATTCAATGCAGTTATTTAGTCCTTTTGCTGTTTGAATTGAAGAACGACTTGCTCAGACATCACAATAAGGTGATTGGTGATTGGTGAATGGTGATTGGTGTGGGCTACGCTACACACAGCCTTACCTGGAAGGTGTTGAGCACGTGTTGGCAAACATCAGTGAGCTCATTCAGACCCCTCCGCAGAGGCTCCGTGGCCGGTGCTCCCCCTGGAAGAGACAGCAGAAACCTGCATGAAGAAACGACACTGGGTGCGGTGCACACATGCATCACCACTATTACTACTACCGGTACTATGATTAGTAATTCAATAACAAACATGTCAAACATGTTGACGATGATGCAAGCACCCACTTGGGCCAGTCATCCCTACAGGTTTCATCAAAATTGGACCCGTGGTGTAGCCTTACAAAGTCTGAAACTAATGTATGACCTTTAATTATAATTATGTTTTTGTACCGGGAAACTCCAGTGAACTCTAGTTTTCACAAAGCACAAAATGCAATCACCCTCGAGGTATATGGGAAACGTAGTTAACCAATCTACTAACAGTAGCATGAATGTATTGTAAACACGGGGGAAACCGCCATGAATTATCCATAGGGTTCGCCGTCAAAATCTATACTCGTTGCATCCCTAAATCAGTGTACCTTTTCAAATGGCAGAACACAGCAAAATGCATCACATTCCAATTTTTACATTCTATAATGAGCAGGTAAAGCCATTCATTGTTCATTTCAGTCAGCCAGACGAGGCTAATAAGTTCATAAATTCGTATCACAATGTTGCACAGCCTTTAGTAAGAAGTAACATTTATGCTATTTCACAATATTACAACAACAATGTCTTTTGTTGTAATGAAACCACGAGTTTCTCCTCAAGGCATCGTGACGACACTCGGTTCAACCACAAACACAACGTGTTGAAGTTGATGTTAAGAGTTGCTGGCATTTTTTGGGAAAGTGACTGACAGTAAAACAGATAAAACAAAGTGGTTACAGCAGCCTTCTGTGAGCAGTTAAATGGGAAGAGGAAGGGTGTGTGTGTGTGTGTGTGTGTGTGTGTGTGTGTGTGTGTGTGTGTGTGTGTGTGTGTGTGTGTGCGGACGCATGTGTTTTTCAGTCAATGGCATTTCTACCTCGGCTGAGCAGACCAAGTGAAAGCACCAGACACCAATCAACATGTTTACTCTCTGAAACACAGGCGTGATAATGTTTACTCTCCAGCTCTCCACACACACACACACTAACATTGCGCGTGGGTTTGAGGTGAAGAAGAAGAAAAGGGAAGATGAAGAGAGACGGTGAAGAGGGATTGCGGGTCGCCTCACCTCGTGTCTGAATGCGGAAGTTGATCTTGCTCTCAGACGGGTGCGTGATGCTGTACCCACAAAAGTCCACATCCACACTGATGGAAAACAGAAAAGCAGACAGACAGATGGGGCTTACTGTATTTGTGCTGCAGATGATTATTGTGAGCGTTGTGCCAATATGGGCAGGGCTATGTAGTGTGATTTTCTTTTCACCCATTTTGCTGCTTGTGTTGGCCTGGAATCACGTAAGCAATTGAATTTGCTTTTATGCGATTATGAAACATTACGACATGATTGACAAGAATTTTTCTGACTATCGACTCATTCGACTGTGAAAAACAGTCCACTCAAGCTGGAAGCCAAGAAGGCAACAAAGGCAAGATTGTCTATCTTCTTCTTTGTATGTCAATGGGGGGCTTGGGGGGAGTGAAACGGTTTGAAGTACAAAAGAGCCTAAATGGGTCAAAACCGTGACCATGACTGGGGGTCAAAGCTGAGGGTCACTGTATTTATGCCTATGCTGAAGTACTGACTTCTTCATGACCATATATCTGAGGGAGTTGCCCAGTGTGTGGTCCTCCTCATGCAGCACAAACGTCACACAGCCCTCATCAGCTCCATCAGCCTGGATCTAAAACACAACAGAAACACAGTTAACATTACAACATAAACTCCTACACAGGCAGTCACGACCATGAACTGAAACAGAGACATACTGTAACTTGATCAGTCACAATCAGAGGAATAAAGCAACTGTAATACATTATCCATGCATCCATTACTAATATTTCACAGACATCCAGGCATTATCCGGGCATCAGTCATACATCAACATCATACATCCTAGATGTGGAAGCTGCTAGAGTGACAATCAATGCTGCCATCCAGTGGATAAAAGCTGTATTACAGAGTAATGTGACAAGGATATTCAGTCCAAATAACTTTACTTGATTGACATGAAACCTGAGCTTTTCACATAACACCACTAACTATCTATCTACATCTACGTTTCTAACGTCCAGTACAGATGATGCTCTATGGCTCTCCGATAGAAAAACATAGCTCTTTTCCCGTTGCTACCCACGTGAGGAGTCTACAGATACAGATGTCGCAGTTCTGTGATAGCTTCATTAGCTCAATGGCGTCTCCCAAAAAGTCAGCTAAAACGCAGTATAGGTAACTGTGTAGCCTACTATATAATAGATAGATACGTATTTTTAGCTTTTCACCATTTCGAGCGCCGGTTTCTTTTCGCCATCCCCAGCCATGCTTGCTTCACATTCCAACCCAGGCAACAACACGACAACTCCAGACGGAAACGGATGTATTGCCCTCACTGTCGTCTTACAGGCGAGGGGCGGAACCACGAGGTAACTAGCTCCACCCACGGCTCCACCCCGTAACTAGCTCCACCAGTGAACCAGAGAGAGAGAGAGAGAGACTGTACATTCATTTATTATTATAATTTCCTTATTGTTGTACTGTTAATATGTGTATTTGCTTTGGCAATATAAGCACTGTCTTTTCATGCCAATAAAGCTATTTGAAATTGAAATTGAATTGAGAGAGAGAGAGAGAGAGCGCGAGCTGCAAGCACGTGTGTCAGTGTGTGGCACCTATGTGTGTGTGGCACCTATGGTCTATGGCCTTCAATTACTAAGACCAATGGTGTTGGTATGGGGATATATACCCACTCATTTTTCAGTGAGCATTGAGTATACCCACTTTTAAATCCCCCCTATAGCAGTATAGTGTAACTATTGCTAAATTGCAGGGCAAGGAGAGGGAATATGTAGTTATATTGTTTGATTAAACTAAATTATTTTCGCTTTACTGTAGCTAGCATCTTACTGAATAGCTGTGACCAGATGTCAGTCAGTGTGTGACATATCCACTCTATTGTGATGTCATCCACCCCGCATTGTGAAATTTGCCTCAAGCGCCCCCTTTTAGCCATTTGGCAAGGGCAAGAAAACAAACACACCTTCACTCACTCTCTCTCTCTCTCACACACACACACACACACACACACACAAACACACACACACACACACACTTGACCTCCATGCCAAGTTTCTGCCTCATAGGGAGAAAACTGTGCCCGCTAAAGCGTTGTGAACTTTTTGTCAACCGACCGATTGACCAACCGACCAACCAAGCGACCAGAGTGACTCTGATTATGGTCGGATGGTCCGACCGACCATAATCAGAGTCACTCTGGTCCGACTCGGACCTTCTGGTCACACCTAAAGAAGTCTCTTCAGCCACTTCTGAATAGCACGGATCCTGTGAACGAAGCTGTCACTCGTGTGATGTCACCATTGATGCCACTCGAGCTATTGTGATGTCACCCATCAGTAGTATCACTTGAGGCATTGTGATGTGATGTCATCACTGATGTCATTCAAGCAATTGTGATGTCATCAGTGATGTCACTTGAGCAATTGTGATGTCACCAGTGATGTCAGGTCATACATGTTATTACGGTTTATAAAACAGGGAAATTATAAAAAAAAAAATTGGGTCATAAATTAAGAGTACCACTTCTCTAGCCTAGGCACCACTACACCACTGGATAAGACACTCCTCTGTCTTAGGTCTGTAAGACCTGTCTGAGGGATAAAAAAACCCTTGAGCGCTGCAGTCGGTCGCCAATATGTGACGTATGTATGAAAACATGCGACGACAACACTGCACTACAGGAAGTTTAAACGATGTAGTTCACAAGGGGAGACGTTAGGTTTCACGAACAAGGGCAAAACTTGCTGCAAGAACTACATCACCCGGCAAGAGGGGGATTTCGCATCTGAGGGGCTGAGTGATTTGCAAAGCAGAAGTCACTCGAAAGGGATTAGCTAGCTTGCTAGCAGTTGAAATCTCTTTAGATGTTGCAACTATCGCAAAGTCAGCTACTTTGAACGCCGTTCAAACATCGAAGGTATTACATTTGCTTATTATCATTGCTTACGTTAGCTTAGAATCTATTTCATAGCGTTAAGCCATCATAGCGAGCTAAGCTAGCTAAAGCGGTAAGATTAGCTTGTTGTTTATCTAGCTATTGTTTTTCTAGACATCAGCTTTCATTTTCATTTTAGGAAACAGGATGATCTTGTGACAGTTAGCCAACTGTCAAAATGATACATGACTCTCTCACACACACACACACACACACACACACACACACACACACACACACACACACACACACACACACACACACACACACACACACACCTCTCTCACTGACACACACACACACACACACACACACACACACACACACACACACACACACACACACACACACACACACACACCTCTCTCACTGACACACACACACACACACACACACACACACACACACACACACACACACACACACTATTCCCCTCCCTCTCCTGTATGTTCCCTAAATCATTTTCACCTGAAGGGTCTGGTTACCTGCTCTTTCCCTAACCTACTACATTTGCCACCATTTCTACCAGTACCAACCATCGACATAAATAAATAGGTACCAACACCACTTTTGGTCACTACTCAACTCCACTCTCTTCATCCTCAGTAACACAGCGGATCCCCCTACTGTTGCCATGGCGATCCTCTTTGCTGTGGTGGCCCGTGGAACCACCATCTTGGCCAAGCATGCATGGTGCGGCGGGAACTTCCTGGAAGTCACAGAACAGATTTTGGCCAAAATCCCTTCGGAGAACAACAAATTGACGTACAGCCATGGCAGGTAGGTTTAACACACACACACATCTGGCAGGTTAACAAACACCCCACAAATAAGACTTGGAGATGACAAGACAATAAAGTTTATAAGGTTTGTTCCCTATGTTCCTTGTTTTTGTTTTATGTTTCTCCCTTTTTATACTATTCCTGTGCCTGTATTCTTTTGATGCTGTTTTTATTGATGTAAAGCACTCTGTGCACTCGTGCTGTGAAGGGCGCTATAGAAATAAAGTTTTACTTACTTACTTACATGTTTTTGAGGGACTATTCCCTGGTGGACAGGACATGTCTATTTCTTCCTGTGGGTGTCATCATTGACATTATGTAACCTAATGCACGTGCATAATGTAAAAAACTCAACTTGAGCACACTGGGATACATGGAAATAACAGTAAAACAGACAAACTAAAGTAATGTTTCATCTTGACTTTAAAGGTTTATCGAGCTCAAGCAATTTTCAAGTCTCTGGAAGTTGTTTTTCATACTGTACATAGATGAATGGCAGAACATTGCCTCTTCTAAAGTGAGAAAACCAAGCCCTGATATCTCAAATCACCATGACTGTGTGTAGACACCACCAGGAATAAACTTAGACAATTGGCAAAAACGTAACAAAAACACCGGTATTATGTATAAGTGCACTCATAGAGGGGGTGACATCAATGTCCACCCACGAGAAGAGATTGGATTTCTCCACTGGACACACATTTAGACATTTGTCCATTTCTCTACATGGAAAATCTAGGACTTTGGTGTATAACATCTGCTTAAAAGATGAAGATAAAATGCACTTTATTGATCCCCTAGGTGAAGTTCAGGTGTCACAGCAGCAATGTGACACAATGGAATTGTCTATGGTCGTTACTGTTCTTTAAGCGTGGCGCTTGTATATTATGTGCAGGTTTTTCTCTCTCTTTCGTTTCCTCTTTCTGTTCCGTTCTGTGCGCACCTTGTGGTTGTTGCCAAATATCTTTCATTTTCTGTGCCAGCACAGAAGTCACACGGTTAGTATTATCTAGCCCTTCAGGGAAGTACGTGTGGGTATTTAGTGGCACTGTTTTTCAATTGTTGTTCGTCTGATGAAGAACAGCGTTGCTCAAAACATCTCATACGAATCAGTGTTCATCAATTCATAACCTTTTGTTCAAGGGTCAACCACTAAACAAATGAATCATTCACTTGTAAGTTGTGACAACATAACCACCACCATTACACATATTGACACTAACGGTCTGGTAAAGACTGTGAAATGTCCACTTCATTACTTTTGGATGAATTATTCAATCTTGCTCTCGGCTTTGTTTATGTGATTTGTTGACAAATGTTCTTTTCTCATTTCAGCTATCTCTTTCATTATATCTGCCATGACAGAATCATATACCTCTGCATCACTGATGATGTAAGTATATTGTTTTCTTATTTGTATATCATTTATTTCTGGAGGGGGGTTGAGTGTGTGACTTAAACATTATTAAACATTTATTTGTCTCTTTTGACTGAAGGACTTTGAGAGGTCACGTGCATTCAGCTTCCTCAGTGAGGTCAAGAGGCGCTTCCAGACGACGTACGGGTCACGAGCGCAGACAGCGCTGCCCTACGCCATGAACAGCGAGTTCTCCTCCACACTGGCAGCTCAGATGGTGAGCATGACATAAGCCTGAGCAATATGGGCAACAATTATACGTATGGAGAGACTCAGATTCCTGAGGCCCAACTCAGGACATTTTCAGCTATCTGGGACCCGTTCCTGGCTTACTTTGACAAGGTTAAAAGCGTCAAGTGACTTGCCCAGTTGTTTCCTCATGGGCCCCTTACATGGGATCCCATGCACAACACCCCTTACAAGCACATAAGCACCTTACGCGGCTGGTAGCACCACATTGTGGTGTTGGAATGTTGATAACATATGTATGCTTTTTCTTTCTTTTCTTTTCCTGTGTCTGAGCTTGTTTTTGTTTTTCATGTTGTGAAAAATCGAAAAATTAAATATTGGGGGGGAAATACGGGCAACAATGTCTTGGGGGTTTGTGACTTACTCTTTGCCTCCGGAGAGTCTTGATAACTAATGTAGACTGTGCCGACCGTCTACAACAATCACACATGATCTTTCTTTCCCCTTCCTTCACCCCCGCTTACCTTTCTCCATCTGGCCTCATGTAGAAACACCACTCGGACCCACGGGGATCTGATCGTGTGACCGAGACTCAGACGCAAGTGGATGACCTGAAGGGCATTATGGTCCGCAACATAGGTGAGCTTCTCCTCACCTTCTCCTCTTTATTCAGTGGTGTTTAACCTTTTTTTGACATGTGGCCAATCACATGAGAATGTTGTAAAAATGTGAAGTTCCAATTCAGTCAGGAAAAGCTTGTCATAGATTTCTAATTCGAGCAGTGTCTGTTTTTTCAGTTATTGATGGTTCATATGATTTTTTTTATTTTTTATTATGATGTCTATAAATGCTATGTGTCAAGTTCTATGCTAACATAGAGTATAAGCTGTTGTTAGAGTACCGGGCACCTCTTTAAAATGGCACACTGTGAACCTGGGTATACTGTATATCTGACGTAATTTACACCAGGAAATAAATTGGATATTTGGAATGGTTTGATCCTGATGACCGCTAAAGGGATAGTTTCTCAAAAGCCCCACATTTACGTTAATGTGCCTTTTGTTGTTAAACAATAATATGAGATTGGGGAACGTGCTTCTCATAGCACTGGACCTTTCATGCCTCCAAGCTAACTTTGGCTGTGTGTGTTTGCTTTGCAGACTTGGTAGCTCAGAGAGGAGAGAAGCTGGAGCTGCTGATTGACAAGACAGAAAATCTGGTCGATTCAGTGAGTTTAATGGCTCAATCTGAAATTGGAATATCGCGCCACTTTTGATGCCAGGTTCTTCTGGCTTTATTTTTTACTAGCGGAATAGCCGTTAGCATAGAAGTTAGCATTGAAGGCTTTCTGCCAGAAAGGGATTATGCTGAACACAGGAATCACCATACAACTCTTCAAACATGTTTCATTGTGTTTTTATTTAGTTTTAGTTTTAAGGATGTTGGTTGTATTCTTATGGTTAGACAAGAATAACTTGGTTAAGGTTAGGGTTTTCTTATTTAACTATGACCAAACCCTAACCCTAACCAAATGCTTGTACTTACTTGCTGAACCCGAATAACCGATCTTTGGAACGCAATGTAACCTTTTCAAATAAGAAAAATGCTTGTTAAAAATGTATGTGGCTTGACCGGGAATCAAACCCTAGTCCTCAGACTGGAAGGCAAGCACCTTACTCATTAAGCCCAAATCACAAACTGAGCTGAACATTTTCAACCCCTAACCCTAACCCTAACCCTAACCAAATTGTTTTACTTGCATAACCCTAACCATAACAACCAACATCCTTAAAACAAAAATAAAAATGCAATGAAACACGTTTGAAGAGTTTTATGGTGAATCCTCTATTATGCGTCATCCCTTTCCTGGCAGAAAGCCTTCCTGGCTTCTCCCATGTGAGTGAAGGGTGGAGGCTGTGCAGCCATTGTGCAGCATCGCAAATTCAGCCATTCATCTACACAGACATCACAAAAATCTGGCTCCGTTAGGTCACCCAGAGGGGTGCTCTTTATACTTCCTGAAAGATTCAGCGGGATCGCACGTAAAATGGCATAGCTGTGGCCGAACACAATTTCTGCTCACTCACTCACTCTCACTCACTCACTCGCACACAGAGACTTCACATTCTTGTTATAGGATTTATTGGTTTGAAGATATTTTGAAATTGATTGAGATTTTGATACAAGAGGATCAATATGACAGTATAACGTGTATATGTTGAAGCTCTAACAAGCTTATTTACATTTTTATATAATTCTGTAAACTGTAGCAACACAGACTATGTTTACGTCACCCTAATTTACTCTGAATTCATTGACGTATGGACATTTAGCTGGACTAGAGCATCCTAATGACTCCGATCTGATTTAAACTTCAAACGGCAACAACATCAACTGATTCAGTGCAGTAGTCTGATTACATCTAGTGTGACCATGTTTCAATCAAGTTAGGTATAATCTGTCTGCAGGCTGGAGCTTACATACACAGTATAGACATACAGTATATTGTCACTGATCTCATTTCCTCTCCTCCTCCAGTCGGTCACATTTAAGACCACCAGTCGTAACCTGGCACGGGCCATGTGTATGAAGAACCTCAAACTGACTCTCGTCATAGTGCTGGTGTGTCTGGTGAGTATGGACACGAATAGTAAATGATAGGAAATTGGTTATCAGTGGGATATTTCATAATGCTTTCATAGGCAAGTGTGATGGATTATCACACTGGTGGTATCTGTGCAAAGAAAAGCCCTTAGGCACATGGTTCAGTGAGAATATCTGTGTGAAAATGTCCATTGTGCATCAAAATTAGTGCACATCAAATGTTGAAGTCGTCACACATTGCGGATTTGTTTTTGATCAATTACCATAAGAATCTGACCGAGATGTAGGGTGACCAGATGTCCCGCTTTGTGCGGGACTGCACCGCATTTTCATCACTTCACGCGTCCTGCAAATTGAGACGATGTCCCGCGAGATAGAGCGCGAGACCGAGGCAGATATAGAGGGGGAGAGAGATAAAGAGAGGGAGCACAAGAGACAGAGAAGGAGAGAGAGAGAGAGAGAGAGACGAGACAGGGAGAGAGAGCACACGGCTTGCACCCAGCTGCCTCGTTAACTTCACTTAACAACACTACTACAGCAGTGAGTAGGCTAATCCCAGTAGAAAATAACAATACCAATGGCATGCAAATATAGGCTACTTAACCATACAATAGGATACCAATATTAATGCAACAGGGCGCCAGTATCTTCTTTTGACATGAATAGAATAGAATAGAACTTTATTTGCCATTTCAACACATGGTTGATTGGAAATTGTCTTGGTGCAGAAGTGCTCACATAGAATCACAGGAGACATAGATGCAGAGAGTTCCATACATACAAAAACAAGGAAGTAATAAAAAGGATAATAACGACATAAAAAAAAAAAAAAAATCATGGAACCTGTTAAAAAAGCAGAGTGCCACAGTGCCACAGAAAGCTAAAATAATGCTCGATAAAGTGCTTAAAAAGTATAAAAAGAAAGTGCTAAACTATTTTTTAAAGTGCTTTTGGTCATAAAGGGCAAAAAAGCCTAGCTGGTGTTGATCCTTCTAGCACAAAGTGCCTGTGCTCTTGGGCTAGAGTTGAGGTGTCGGACAGCCTCAGGATATGTATTGTTTTTGAAGCGAGATGTCCTACACCTTATGCTCTGGAGCCTCCTACCAGAGGGGAGGCGCTTGAAGAGGGAGTAAGCTGGGTGCGAGGGGTCTCGCATCACCTTCTCCCCCTTTCGCTTGATGCGTGTGGCGTATAGGGAGGCCACAGAAGGAAGGTCGCAGCCGATGATCTTTGACGCCGTGCGTACTATTCTCTCTAGCCGAGCTTTGTCGTGCTCGCTTGTGTTGCCGTGCCACACAGACACTGAGAAAGTGAGGACACTCTTTGCACAACGCTCTCACTTTTTTAGCACAATTGAAGACAGCCTCATATTTCTCAACAGCATCCTGTCTTTGATATGTCATTTCCAGATATTTAGTCTCTACACTGCTGCTACAAAGGACATTTTTAAATTCCATAAGCTGCTCTTTTCTTAATGTTTTGTTCAAATTAACCAGTAATGTAGCCTAGGCTACTACAGTTAGAGTATGGTTCTACTTCAGTATAAGCTACAGTATAGTACATGGTTCTACTAGAAGTCATAGTCATAACTTTAAGGCTATGGTTGGAAGGCACAAACATGTCTTTCATATCTGAACAGAAGCCATGAATCCCATATCAGCAACCTGTCCTGTTTTATTGGAGCCTACACACTGTAGTCAGATGTGTTGCTTGCTTACTGTATTTACCTAGCCTGTGAGTTGGGACAGTTGAGAATCAACCAGTGGGCAAAGCATGGAGACGGGAGAGTAGAAATGTTAATTTCTTTATGTTAGATCAGGGGTTTCAAACTCACTTTAGTCCACAGGCCACATGTGACCCAATTTGGTGTCAAGCGGGCCAGACAATGAGAATCAATAATCAATAATACTATAATAACCTATAAATGACAAAACCTCCACATTTCCTGTGTTTTTGTGTGTAAATAATTACAGGTACATTTAAGAACACGTTCTCATATAGGGTTATCTCAGCAACCATCAAGCACATTATCAAATCTACTGTCTGTAACTGTGCATTACAATCAGGGGTGTAGTGGAGGGTAAACACAAGTAAACACAGTTTACCCACCCCTTTGGAATGAAGCAGATAGTTTACTCTGCTATTTTCAGATTAACTATCAATCAACAAACAAGGTGGGTAAACTACTCACCTTGGATAGTTTAGCCACCTCTGTATTTATCACTACACCCCTGATTGCAATTGATGGCAACTGTGCACTTCTCTATAGTCAAGCAAAGGTAATGATAATAGCTGACCATTTAATGATTAATACAGATAACATGAATAGGCGACTTGTTTACTAACAACACATTGCATCAATGCTCTTTCCTTTGTCATTTCCTCTTTCCCTCAGTGTATTTAATTATTATTTATTATTGGAGTCTAGGCTCATTGCGTCATTGATCCAAGAGCTGCGTGAACATGACGTGAACATTGTCTCCATACTTCTTTCAGGTGGTCCTCTACATCATTGTCTCTGCTGCCTGTGGAGGTCTCAATTGGCCCAGCTGTGTCTAAAAATGAGAAGAAGAGAGGGAGATGAAGGAAGAGAGGGAGCTTCTCCTGTTCAACTCTGTGTGCCAGTGGACACAAAGGGAATCAGCACTTTCCTGACTGGACTTCTCCAGCTTCAACATCCCTGGAACACACGCACACACTCCTCCTGTGTCCTTCTCCTTCAGTAGCGTGCAACATTGACCGGCCTTCTGGACAGGGAGCCCGCCATTCCCACACTAATGGACAGCAGCCATCTGGCCTGAAACTGGTCAGGAACATTAATCTTGTCTTATACTAGTCTGGTGCATTCATCTTGTCTCATGCACTTAGTGGCCTGATGTATCGGTTTGTGATACTGCTCTGACCCCTCCCCCCCTCCCCATCCACATGTACGTGTATTCAAATCAATACCTGAATGAACCACTCAGATTGCAAAGATTTGAACTTTGTTATTTTGCTTTTCCCTTTGAAGAGAAGAGAGAATCTAACCAGACATATGGGGCATGCAAGCTGTATATAGCGTTTTAAGTGTGTTGCACATCCATCAGCTATGCCTTGTCCTCTTGTTTAAAGCACTGAAGATGTTTTGACAAAACTGATGCAGCCTGCTTCCCTTCAGTGGCATGTATTTAACC
Source organism: Poromitra crassiceps (assembly GCF_964638095.1). Classification (NCBI taxonomy): domain Eukaryota; kingdom Metazoa; phylum Chordata; class Actinopteri; order Beryciformes; family Melamphaidae; genus Poromitra; species Poromitra crassiceps. The sequence goes on along the minus strand of NC_139634.1, from coordinate 31,770,364 downwards.
ATATTGGAGGTGTCTTGTGAATGAGATGGCTTCTTTTTTGCTCATAGACACCGATTTTGTGATGCCTGTTTGATCACCAAGCAGTTTGCAAGTATCTTCTAAAACTCAAATCTTGTGAAGAGAATATGTTCATACAAATCGGTATTGTTTATTTGATTGATATTTTTGATTCGAGAAAATATAATGGTTCTATATTAAATCCACCATTTTTTAGCAAAGCATTTGCTCCTTCTCAACCATGGATTATAGCCTTTATTCCCCTCATAGGATGCTCAATGTGCCCATATGCCCTTTTTGTTAACACAATGCACTTTTTACACTGTACATAATGTTTGCTTCTTACCATTATGTGGAACCATGTAATTATTTAATTACTGTACATCCAGATTTGAAATAATAAAATCTCATTGTATCAAATAAATGGTTTATCTCTATAGTGGAAAACAAAAAGGATGCTGTGATGCCAGATAGACAAGACATTTTTAGACGATTATTGACCTTCCAAAGGGTTGAGTTGAGTCACAACTAATGTTGTCCTATTATTCAAATGATTAGCTGTTAGTTATAGATGGACTCCCAACTCATCACATTTTGCTTCATAGAAGTCAAAGTACACACAATTATTGAGAATCAATGATGAGACTTTGATCTTACAAGCGATGACAGACTGGTGAATGAAGGGAACCACCCACGAGTAATCCGCCCCCCCCCCCCCCCCCCCCCCCCCCGCAGTAGCCAGCAAGCGTGATGACGTAAGACGTAGACCCATGAGCAGGTGAAGCCAATTCGTTAATCAGGAGGGACGCTAATCAGAAGGAACGCGCGCCCGCACTCACGCGAGTACTTGGTGACCTGTGTAGCTAACGCCAAGTGCTTTTTGTACCGTTTTACAGTGAAGATATCAAAAAATAACGTTAACTTTCTGGTAGTTATCAGAAATTAACGCTACGTTTAGCTAACCATTCCTTCTCGACGTTTGCTGTCGTCGTATGCTATGCTAACGCGAGTACTTTGGTGACCTGTGTAGCTAAGTGCTTTTTGTACCGTTTTACAGTCTGTTTATCAACTCTAGTCTTCATTTCACGACATGCGGTAAGGAAAAGTCTGTTCTCTGTGAAGATATCCAAAAATAAGTTAACTTTCTGGTAGTTATTATCAGAAATTAACGATACGTTTACTGTCAACTTATTTCGTTTACATAACATGCCTGTCAAAAGTTGATTTACTACCATCTGACGTTGTGGTCGGTTGGCTCTAACGCTATGTTGAGCTGTAATGTCATTGCATTTGCTAATTTTTCAGTTGGGTCACGTTCACGTTATTTCAACATAAGCTAATCCCCTAAACGTGAACCTTTTCTTTTTAAAGTGGCTCAGTCAGGCGTGTTCATTTTATTTTAAACCGTTGCTATTTGTAGTGACACCCCTCCCGTCACTATGTTTACTCTCCTCTTGTCTAATTATAGGCTAACGTGCACATGGCTGGACGAGGTCTCTCACAGGCACAGCCAGTAGTGATAGTCCGTCAATTGGCTGCAAGGGGCCAGTTATGTTTATCAGGAAATTGTGTGGCAATGATCTCACTGGTAAGAGGATCAGGGTGGAATTAGTTACTACAAATACTCAGCCAGCCTCCATTCAGCCGCTATTTTCCACCACATGCATCTTGGCTGTGGACTAATAATATTTGTTTTTATGCTTGCAAATTATGTGGTGTGCTCAGGATTAGTTCTTGAGAATCATAACTTAGGAAGATGTTGTCCGACAAGTTTGTAAGTGCATTTTGACTTACCGGTAATTAGATTCGTAGTTGATACATCAAGAGGAGATGTCTCATATTGCTGTGTAATCAGTCTGTGCATCAATAGGCTAAGTTGATTGGCTGCTTTTGGTAGGGCGGCTTCCAGGATACATTAGCACCTGCTGACACATCTATTTCTCACTAGATGGCACAAGCCAACAGTTTGCCTTTCGTTACAAGAAAGCACAGAGTCGATATCTAATATTCTGATTCTACGTTACTGAAGACAGTGTTGATTATTGTTCTTCATTGTCTGAGAGCAGTGCTGAAAAAGCTGACTGGTGTGTTTTTGTTCTCCGCTGCTCTACAGAGGACAGCCTTGTCAATGGTATGCTGTGTGGAATCTGCCAGCTTGACCTGCTGTCCTGGGGGCCAGCTCTGGTACTGGGCTTTGGGTTGGGTGTCCCTGTAACTCATAACGGCTCACTTTGTAACACTGGCATCTCCACTCATCTATGAATCAAAGGCAAGGTCACAGTAGGCTTTCTGCATGCAGGCCTGAGGGGCTTTGGAAATAGTGAAGCATTGTTTGATCCGTCTTCCACGTCTACTTTGAGAATGTTCTCAAATATAATACGAGATCAAGTCTTAACATATTGCATAAAAAAAAAATCTAAACGTGGAAATATGCTGAGGTCCTATATCAAACGGAATGATAAGAAATCTGAGCTGACTAATCCTATTTTAGCTTGTTTGACGAGAATTATGAGACTCCAGCTAAGTCTGATTCTGGAACAAGGGGGCTCAACGGACCACACATAGTGGGTGGCAATGTACTGCTGGAGATATGGGCTGTCGGCCTACACTGCTCAGTCACAGTTAACAGTGTAGGCCGGGTCCGCTTAACAGGGGGGTGGTTGTGCGGTGAAATGCAGATGGAAGTATAGAAATTGCGTCTAATTTGCCTCAATTTCATAGGAATTCTGAGTATCAAATGTTTGTTTTTGTTACAGGCGACTGGGAGACTACATTCCACCACTAAGGCTTTAGTTCTGTTCTGAGTCATAACCACTTTGACTGCTTAAGACTAGAAGTTCTATGGCTTTGTACTGACTGACGGCAAACAACACCTCTGCACCCTGGGCAGTAAACAAGGTTACTACTTGGTGAATAAGACCTGTGGGGAAATGTTTAAAGTATTATACCGCTAGACCTAAAACAAATAAAATAGAAATGCTATTTTATTTAAATTAGACCCTTTTAATGTTGTGATCTTTTCACAGAGTAATTTATCATCATAAAATGTACCAATGATTGACATCTTGTCACTAGCCTGCCAAGATTAGGCTATAGGTCCCAGGGTGAGGACCTTGTATGGATTAAGCAGAAAATAGCGTGGGTCTTAGGGGTCTTATAGGCTCTGGTGTCACACCTATGCTGTAATGTCAGGAGCAACTGTAGGCTTGTTTGTGTACAACTAAAAGGTCATGTCCTCAGACTGTGTGCAAGATTGTCAGTGAAGTACTGTGGTCAAGTTAGATACCACGATTGCAATGGGTTTTAAACAAGTTTCTATACAGATTCTGTTTTGGATCTACTTTTTTTATTATCAAATGGGCACAAGCCATCATTCTCCTGTACCTAGGCCTCTTGTTGTTCTATTCTCCTTTTCCCTCCCCAAAAAGCCGCCTGATCTGTTCCCTTCTAAAAGAGGGACTTTGGCTGCTTAGCAACAGTGAATGCCGACTTGGCCTGGCAGGCCTTGGCCACTCCCCCATGCACCAGTGGGCTCGGCATGTGGATAAGGTAACATGTTGATTTATCCCTCGCTCTCACTGGCCTGTAAACTTGGGAGTAGAGAGAACTGCACCAGGCGAGCACAGTCCTCGGACCTCAGCCGGACCTGGAGAGGTCTGTGTTTGTAGACTCTAGTCATCATGTCACTGACAGTGACAGCAGCTGAGACAAGCGCCTGACAGACCGTTGAACCACTGCTGCAGCAGGCCAGCTGGACGACTAGCCGCCACGCTACTTCAGGGAGAGGAGATAAAAACAGAATGTAGTGGCTGCACAGAGGGGACCCTCAGACAGTCAGGCAGTGATGTTACTGATGCACGGTTGCCTCGCAGCACAGGGAGGGAGGGCTAGGGGCTGGCTGTCGGTGTGTCTCTGAAGCCTTCTCACACACCACCACCACCGCCTGCCCACGACTGCGGGGCTAGTTGGCTGGATTTAGCGCTGTTGAAGGAACGCAGTAATGGGATTGTCTGAGAGGGGAAAAGTGAGTCGGATGAGCCTGCAAAACCTGAGTGATCTTTGGCTCGATACAGCAGCCGACAGATCTGACTGGTGGTGACGAGGCTATTTCTTCTGCACTGCAAATCAATGTATGTGTGGAGGTATGTCACGTTGATTGATTCATACAACAGGATTCATTTCACGCAGACTATAGTTTTAGTTCAAACTAGTGTAGACATAGTGTCTGGAGTTTGTAATTTAGCTTACCTCAGATTGTTTTGTTCTTTCTGTTGGCTAGCTTGGTGTCTTGCGTAGCTTGTATCTGGTGGTTTTATTTTGCCATAAACATAGTCCAGTCATGTTTTGTGTTGGGTGCAATGCACTTCATCATAACAGACCCTGCCCAGGGTGTTTTCAACCACTAAAATGACTTGTTATGAATTGGTAATGTAGGCTACTTGCAAAGAATATGCAATATCCTTGGAGGAGATAGTTGCTGCCGATGTCCACACAGTAGTACACCTATATATTTGATTTGATTCCAGTAATGTCGGTTTCTTGTTGCTTTAAATGGTTGCTCCTGATTGGAGAAGTCTGCAAATGACTAAGCGTTGTGTTTCTAAGGCAACTTTTCTATCTTGTGGAGAGACCGAGTGAGGTGTGCTGCTGCTCTGCCTGTTTAACAAACATATCATTCATCCAGATTTGGACTATTTGCCTCCGATAGGTACCAAGCTGATTTAAAACAGAGGGGCTTTAATATCCTACCAGCTGCATAGTGTCAAAAAAGCAGAATTTGCAATGCGTTAAATATCAAATTCAATACCCACACTGACACTAGGCCTAATTATTGACATATCAAAATATGTATGGACGGCATGGTGGCTCAGTGGTAAACACTGTTGCCTCACAGCAAGAAGGTCCCGGGTTCGAACCCCGGTCCGTCCCAGGTCCTTTCTGTGTGGAGTTTGCATGTTCTCCCCGTGTCCGTGTGGGTTTTCTCCGGGTGCTCCGGTTTCCTCCCACCATCAAGAAAGACATGTATGTTAGGGTTAATACTCCTGTCAGTGCCCCTGACCAAGGTACTGGCAAAAGAACTGGAGTTGGTCCCCGGGCGCTGCACAGTGGCTGCCCACTGCTCCTAGTTCTAGGAAGGTTCCTAGTAGAGGATGGGTCAAATGCAGAGGATGAATTTCCCCAAGGGGATAAATAAAGGATAACTTAACTTAAAATAATAATTCTCCACCTAATATCACTATTGAGAATTGAGTAACTCTCAGAAGGAATTTTAGAGGATTTCCAGTTCTTTCCACTGCAGTATACTGCATTATAACGGAGGACACTCATGTATGCCTGCTGAGGTTGATTTCTGTTAATCATTGGGTTTTAACATAGGGGACATGGACACCTAGTCTTGTTTTTACAATAGGAACTTGGAATCATCTTTAATTATATAGTCACCCATTGCTTGTCTGTGATTCCTCTACACACTAGTATTGATAGTATTCTTACATCACCACATGGCCATCTTGGTAGGAAAATAACAGGTGATTCAATTAACAGGTGATTACAATCAAGTGACACAAACAGCCAATGAGCTGTGTATTGTAGCACCATATTGGTAGGAAAATGCTTGTGACATCATGGGAATACTATGAATTCCATTAGCTAATAGAGCACCGCTGGAATGAGTCTGGAAGTAGCACTTGGGGTCGCTAGCGGAAACTACACACAGCGTGTTTGGGCTTTGGCAGAGGGGCGGAGCGCACTGTTGCAAGGGAAAGGTGTACGCTGGATTTACAACACAAGACAAAATGATCAGAGGCTGAGTAGGAATGCATGACGCATGTAAATAAAACCACTTTTGTTATTCGTTGCGTTTCAGGCAGTCTTTGCGATGTGTTTATTGGGCATGTTCATATGACGATGAAAATACGATTAATTGTGCAGCCCTACATTTAAGTGAAATCCCCCTTCTAAAACCCCATAGCCTTTTCCCCCGACGAACCAACATGGGGATGATTTCTGGTTAAGCCTACAAAAATGTCATCCCTGCAGTACTGCAGTACAGTATTATGTTTGGCTTTAAATACAAATCAAAATATGTCTTCTGCTGAAGATGTGTTCTGCTGAAGATTCAAATTAAGTTTAGAGTGCCAGTGCAAATCCCCCCCCCCCCCCCCCCTTGGTGGGTGGGAGATTTCTATGATCGTCATTTTGGTCGTCTCTATGACAGAAACCACTCAAGTGTAATTAGTCTTGTTCAGTGGTTTAATTAAAGTGCAGAATAGAGTACTCCAGCCCTCGGTATTATCTGGCACCAGGTGACTGCAGGTGTATTTGGCTCCTCCTCCTTACTTCAAGATGACACTGACTGCACTTAGGCTATATCACTCAGATTACCTGAGTGAATTTGACATGCAAAGCATTCAACTACTGGATTATCTTTTGGGATTGCTATCGAGAGAAGTTTCCAGCTGAGCAGTACAACACGGACGGAGACGAGCCCAAAGCGAGCAGGCTATTGTCCAAGGATTGAAATGGTTGGCTAACATGCCTCACGCTATGACCTGAAAATGTTTACACGTTATATTTCTGTGGGGTAGAACCCTCTTGCAACCAAACTCTGTGCTCACATTTGTTTTCTTTTAGTTATAGGCTACAAGTTTGTTGCATGTTGTCGCCCTGGGAAAATGGCATGACCTCACTGATCCAAGCTGCCCCTCCTTCCTTCACTAGTACACTCCCCTCTCTTACTGAACGTGACAGAAGTGCAGCAGACCGTTATTGCATAGCTTTGCTTCCAACAGTCGAGATTTATGTTGCGCTGTCCCACTCCCAAGGAGGTCAATGTGATTACAACTGGGACTGATGAGTCTATAAAACGGCACGTCGTAGTCACCGCTTTCCTGTAGGGGGCATGTTGTTCATTATAATTATTCTCAAAGTTTGTCCCAAAAATGTTTTCTTTTCCTTAAATGGGCCTATACCAGGACATCAGATGTCTGCATACCGGAACATTTTCTGTTTGTTGGTGACTTGATATCTTTGACTCTCTGGCAGCCCCACACTGGTGCCTTTGTTATAGCAGTAGCTGGAAAGCTTAGCAGTCCAGTCAGCGTTAGTAAGCTTAAACAAACACAACAGTACACAACGAAGCTGTTTAGACTGGCGTTCAGCGCTCATGTCAAAAGGCCTCTGGACTCGTTTCGGCGCACTAACATGGCTCCACGAGCTTGAATAAGGCCGCTGTGATAATACAGGGGCAGCAATGGCACATCCATTGGTATAGGGATATTTTTAGTCTTTTATAAATAATACTGTAAAGTGTATACCAGAGGAAACATGTACCGTAAATTCCGCACTATAAGCCGCACCGGAGTATAAGCCGCACCTGCAAAGTTGACTGTTTTTTTACATATATAAGCCGCACCGGACTATAAGCCGCGGGTGTTTTAATGGTATTTTTTTTTTATTTTTTTTTTATTTTTTTAATTGTGTTTTAATGTTTAATTACCATATGTAAGGGTTCATGCACAGAGGGGATTGTCGGGAAAGAGATGGCTGTTTGAGGAAGCTCCCATTTATTAACATTTCAACAAAACAACATAACACAACACCACCTGTGTTGTGTTATGTTATGTTATGTTATGTTGTTAAAAGAGGGCAAGAGAGGAAATTAAAACAGAAGTGGATTTATAGTTACAAAGAGTGCTAAAAAAGATTTTTTTTTTTTTTTTTTTTTTTTTTTTTAAATCCATAGATAAGCCGCAGGGGCCAAAAAAGGCCAAAAAACGGGAAAAAAGCCGCGGCTTATAGTCCGGAATTTACGGTACCCTATTCATCCTCACAAGTGTCTGTCTTGATGTACAGTGCGGTCTGCCATGTCCATCATGACTGAAATTGGCAGACCATCTATCATTTGTTTATTTAAGTTTTGAGTAAGGTGCAGGTAAAATCCGTTTTTCTTCCTGCTCCTTTCCGGCCATGGAATGTGTACATTGAAAATTGTAATGTTATTGGTGTCATGCGTTATCATGATCGGAACAAATAAATGAAATAAAATGGAAAAAGGTGGACTACTTAAACATCAGTCACATCCAACATTTTTTCTAAAGTTAGATCTTCTAGACCACCACATATCTTAACCAGGAGATATTTCAGGCAGTCCTGCACTACAGTATAAGACTAACATGATCTTTGGTGACTTCTGCATTTTTCATTGAAGTAAGTCATAAATAATTTGAGTATCCAGGTTATGTTACAATGGCAGGTTATAACCTTACCACTAACTCAATATACTGACTGCATAACGAGGCATGTGGTAGAGAGGTTGAATAGGATTGTTTTCCCCCTCAATGAGATCCTACAATTTGGTCTGCTATGCTTTGACCCAAGGAATAAAGCATCAGCAAGACTCCTTATTTTGATCCTAACCAAACATGCTGAGTGACATTTTAATTATTTTACCATGTTTGAAGCTCTCAGCACATATTGCCCAGTTGGGTGCTGGTAGCGTTGTTTTTATTATGTTAAATGTGGAGATCATAGATTATCTTGCTCTTAAATCATGTTTGTATCTCTTCACAGATAGCTGCCGAAGAAATCTGATGGATTATAGTCCTAACCAAGTGTGAACTTCTTAATTTAAACCTAATCTACACAAGTGGACAAATGTCCAATAAGACATTTAACATGTCCACTGAGAACACGGTTGAGACCACAGGTGGACCTTTGCCCCACAGGGGCCTGCAGCTGGCCCTCTCCTCTGGGAATCATTACAGTAACTTATCACCATCATCACCTGGATCTTCTTCTGCTGATTCCTCCAGAAGTACGAGCAACGGAGACACCAGCAGCCCACTTGACATCAACATGCTGGAAGGCTCCCCTGTGGACAACTCCGGCTACAACACAGAGACAATCTGCAGCACCACCTCAATATTGACCACCTCACCAAATGACTACATGGTCTCTGGTGTGACCATGAACCTGACCCAAACTCTTATTGCCACACCCATCAATGGCACTGTGAATTCATGGAATGAAAACATTAGTCGGTTGTTGATGAGCACCCTACAGACGGGACCGGAGGAGGACCAGAACATTGGTGAGGACACAGAGCCTGGAGGTGACAGTACAGTGATGTCTCCAGACTGTGCTGGGAGGGACAGCCCACTCAATTCATGCAAGACTTCCAGTAGAGGCTCCAGTGAGAGTGACTCCTGCTCCCTTAGCTCTGGGGAGATGGTAGTAAGGAGCAACAACACTTTGGCTCTGTGGGAGGAGACCCTCGCAGTAATCTCTTCTCCGGAGAACATTAGTCTGTTGAGGATGAGCACCCTAGAGACGGGACCGGAGGAGGACACAGATCCTGGAGGTGACTGTACAGTGATGTCTCCAGACTCTGCTGGGAGGGACAACCCACTCAATTCATGCAAGACTTCCCGTAGAGGCTCCAGTGACAATGACTCCTGCTCCATTAGCTCTGGGGAGATGGTAATGAGGAACAACAACACTTTGGATCTGTGGGACGAGACCCTCCCAGTAATCTCTTCTCCGGAGGACGTCTCCATCTCCCCAGCCATGAGCGCCACAACCTTGCCTGCTGAGGCTAGCCTGCTGTCAGCCTCTGTGCCATATGTCTACATGGGGGTCCAGGAGCAAAGCTCTATGAAGGGGGTCACAAGTGAGAACACAGGCCCTGTGGACATCTCCTACTACACAGAGATCATCGGCAGCACCACCTCAATGTTCACCCCTTCAGAAGATGACTACATGCTCGGTGTGACCATGAACATGAACCAAACTTTTATTGCCACACCCGCCGATGGCACTGTGGACTTCTGGAATGAAAACATTAGTCTGGGGATGAGCGCCATAGTGGCGGGATGGGAGCAGGGCCGGAGTGTTGGCACAGGTACAGAGGCTGGAAGTGACCGTAATGTGACGTCTCCAGACTCTGCTGGGACGGACAGCCAACAGAATTCATGCAAGATGCCCCGTAGAGGCTCCAGGGAGAATGACCACCGCTCCCTTAGCTCTGAGGAGATGGTAATAAGGAGCAACATTGTGTCTCTGGAGGACGAGACCTGCCCAGTAATCTCTTCCCTGGAGGTGTCCATGTCCCCAGCCATCGGCTCGGCAGCCTTGCCTGCTGAGGCTAGCCTGCTCTCGGCCTCTGTGCCAGATGTCTGCATGGGGGTCCAGGAGCAAAGATCTACGAAGGGAGTCACAAGTGAGAGCCCAGGCCCTCCATGTCTTGGTATGACCTTCACCCAGGCAGATGACTGGGGGGGCCCCACTGAGGAAAATGATATGGCAAAATCCAACTCTCTTGTAGTCTTGCCAAATGGGAATGAAGCGGGTCTTCTGAGGACCTTTTTGTGTGAAACAACTCCTGAAGATTCTGGAGCAGTGGCTCCACCCTCTCCTGAGACTAGTGCTGAAGCAGCTCTTTTCACACCAGAACTAGGCAAGGCCCCTGTATCAGCTATGCAACATGATGGAAACGATGTTCAGACCTCCACCCCAATTCAAAGCGTGGGGCACAAGATGGTCAACCCCCCCTCATTTTCAGAGTCTCCCTGTAGTGGGAGCACAGGTAGCCCAGCAGTCCACCAGCCAATTTCCCTCCTTCCAAAACAACGCTTGGTTGCCAGACTGACTCCCTCAGCCAGCAGAGTCAATAAAATGGAAATCAAAACGTTTCCTAAACCAGACTTCAGCAGTGTAAAATCTAAAATCGCAACAAGACCTGTGCATCCGTTGGCAATGTCAGGCCTTGCCTCACAACATAAACAATCACCAGTCAATGGACACAGCAAACCGAGTCAAATATGCAGAAGAGCCCCTATGAGTATAGCTCATGCTAAGGTGACGAATAGCACTACTGTGGCCTCTAGTCCCACAAGAACAATCACTCATGCTCGGAGTGGAGTGAAGACAGGGGCTGCTGACTTGGGTGTGACGTTCATCCAGTCATTTGAACATGATCCTACTGCTGCTGCTGAGGCTCTGACGCCGACGTCTCCGTCTGACCACCGCCCCACTGAGGCTGCTGCTGCTGCAGCCCACTACAGTCATGCCAGCTCAGAAACAGAGCAGGCAGCCTCTAGCCAAGTAGCAGCCGCCTCGGCATCACTCGGCCTCCTCTGCTTCTCACCCTTAGCAGAAACACCGGACCAAACGCATCCTCAACCAACTCCAGCCACTGGCTGCTTGAAGGACGTATCTGAGAGAACGCGGCTCAGGTCAGGCTCTGTTTTGAGTCGGGACAGGCCTCCTGCCTTGAAGACACCGCGCCGTTCCTCATCTGAGAGTTCCTCGTTGTCAACTCGGCCCCCCAGGGAGAAGAGAACTGCCTCCAGCTTGTCATCTAGCTTCATCACCCCCAGAGCTTACATGCACCTGGGCCAGAGCAAAGCAGATGATGAACTGATGAACTGCTCCGCCCAGAACAAACAGCCGAGACCGACTGAGGCCAGGAGGGGTAGTGCTGAAAACTCCAACAGAGAGGTCAAGAAGATCAGCCTGGTGGTGAGTAGACACTGTAGGGAGTTGGAATGACTGACTCTGTCCCCTACATTAAGACATACTGTATAGTGTAAATATTATTACATTTTATTACAGTGGTAAGAACTGCGTTTGGTGATGATGCCAAAATTTGTTTTGGTGATTATGCAAAATTGACATTTTTGTTTGTCAAGTACTATTAATATTTATCCACCACTTTTTGTTGTTTGTTCCTTGAAGCCAGGTGTTAGAAATTGCTGGTTTGTTTCCAAGTACTGTTAAAATTCATCCCCACTTTTTGGCCAGCGCAAGCAGGCCCTATATCTGGCTTTGTCCAGTCCAATTTGCGTGCCGATTTGAGTGCCGATGCTCATGAACGCTTTATCGCACTGGCCATACAGTATGCTAAGTTCTGACCTAGCCTTGTTTTTTTCTTTCTTTAGCCAGGCATTTATTAAAATTGTCTATTTACTTATCTTTTGCATTTTTTGAGTAGGAAGAAGAAAGAGTTAAGGCCCAATTATACTCAACGTTAAAGACTGAGACGGACAGAGCCTTCTGTCCGTACTCTGCGTTCATTTCGTCCGTTTTCTGTCCGTCATCTGAAAGCTTACGGATACGCATGAAACGGAGGAAAATCACACACACACTCATGCATTTGACTCTCTACTGCCCACTGGTGGATGTATTACTTAACATGATACCAACGTGAAAGACGCATGGAAGTATGTGGACAGTGACGATTACACCGTTTGAAAAGGACGCCCTTATTTACGGATGAAAATGGAGTATAATTGGGCCTTTAGATGGAGCTTGCTAAAATTCTCATGGAATATTATACAATAGCAACTTACATCTGTGCACATGAGCCTTCCCAATATCCTTTCTGGTATGGCTGTAGTGTGTTTTCCATGCTGTGTGAGCTATCTGGGCCTGTTGTATGGGACTGATAAATGATTCTTATTGCAGTCAGAGGCATCTAAATCATCAGGACTGCCTTCACCTCGACGAGCTAGACGACCAGTAGCCTCCCAACCTCCAGCTGCCTGTCCCAAACCAGCCCAACCTCCAGCTACCTGTCCCAGACCAGCCCAACCTCCAGCTGCCTGTCCCAGACCAGCCCAACCTCCAGCTGCCTGTGCCAGACCGCCTCTGTCAACCAGGCCGAAGCAGAGGAACTTGGGGAGGGATGAATGCAGCACCTCCAAAGCCATAAGCTCACCACAACCTAAGCAGAGGAGCACCACCGGTAGGACACCATCTTTGTTGGACAAAGTTTAATACACACCTCTAAATGGAGCTTATGATAACACTGAAGGAGACTTTGGATGGAGTTTGAATTGTCCTTTGATTTTGTTCCACACAGGTCAAGTGAGAATCCATTCAGTAGATAAAGACTGGCTGTAGGTCAAAAGGAATACCCTTACAAGTAGGGGTGTCACGATACACTCAGTTCACGATACGATACGTATCACGATACTGGGTTCACGATAACGATACGATACGATACGATTTTAACAATATTTTTTTAAACTTGAATAATGACAATATATGACTGGAAAAGTAGTATTTTATTTGAAATGCACAAATACAAAACATGCTGTTGTGGGAAATTGTTATTACAATAACAACTAGAAAAAACATGAGATTGGAGATAAGGCTTATCTTGAAATAGAATGAGTTACACCGTCACTTAGATTTACTTTGAACTAAAAGGTTTCTCAGCAGTATAAATTCTCATTATGCATCTTCAGTTTTTCTTCAAACTCAAACAACAAGACTTTTCTTAGTCTATTTTTTATGCATCTTCAGTTTTTCCTGTCAAGTAAACAGTTTTGCCAGAAACTCAATTGAATGGTTTCTCTCCTGTATAACTTCTCATGTGTCTCTTCAGAGACTTGTTCAACTGAACTACTTTCCACACATTGAACTTCAACAAACAAAGACGTTTCTTTGTCTACTTTTGAAAAAAAAAAAAAAAATTTTTTTTTTTTTTTTTTTTTTTCACGATATGAGATTTCATCTCAACGATACATATCGTGACGTTTTACTATCGCGAAATTTCGTGGGACGATATATTGTGACACCCCTACTTACAAGCCATTCAGCATGACTTGCCTTTGAATAAGCAGAAAGCAAATGATTTCATGTGTTCTGTAAACACAAGACAGAACTGTGTTGTAATAGGTTAGGTCTTTAAATATGCCACATTATAGCCAGAGGCTAGTTTCCATCTTGTCAGGTTGATGTTATAAACCAGACAATCACAACAATTTACAAATGTACATAAACTTCATAAACACAAAAGCAATCAACAATATACAATACAAGCAATATACAAGTTATAAAATTCACAACCATAAAAAAGACAACAGATAACAAGGACAAATGACAATATAATGTGTGCTGTGGTGAGACAAACCAGAAAAAGGACACAAGTTTTTGTTTTATTGAACTTGAATTTGGTGGCTTATATAACGTGATACTAGCTCTTGAATCCTTCAATAAAACAGTGATGTTGTTGTAAAACTATTACACTTTTCAAATGAGTGAAAAACATTACAGATAACTGATGATTTACTACAATTCATAGTCAACTTGCTCTACACACATACTACACCATACTTTATGCCAAAATGAAACTGGTTGCAGTACAGCAAACTCCCCATCAGAGGGAATCCTTGAGCCGTCCCTCTATTTACTTTCGGATGAGCTCAGCCAAGTCCACAGGAATTGTGCTGGATACAGATGTCACCTCCGGGTCCCTTGTCCAGGTCGTGGAGATAAACAGCCTACTCCTCCCTCTGCCTACCGCTCCTTAGTAAGAGGAGTCCTGGGGAAGAGAGGGGGGGGCGGGGGGCTCTTCCTCTGATGGGAAGCCAGCTGTGCTAATGGAAAAAGCAGGGGAAGGAAAGGGAGGTTTTGAGCTCACCACTACTGTTCAACTGAGAACACAATGTTTGAAACACGCTCCCTTACAACAGTATGACTGCCGTAACCCTCTTGTGCTCCAAGGAAAGGCACAAGGGATACATTGTTTTAGGTTCTTCTTTTTTTTGGTAGGTTGAGCTTGGTAATATTTGTCACATGTTTGCCGTAGTCAGCAAAATAGGTAAGTATTGTATGATTTTCCCATATTAAACACGCAGATTTAAAAAAAACAGGAGAGTGGGTTAACCTCTCAGGGATCCTATTTTTCCTCATGCATGATGGATGAATAATTTGGTTGTTCTCTTTGCAGAGCTTTTAAATTCGACCTGCACATTTTTGCTCCTGGACACAAGCCTCTAAAATATGACATGACCAGACTCATTATATAACCATGGGAGGAATTATGGTTTATGGTTTAATAGGTAAAATGAGGACAATTCTGCCTGGTAGCTCTGTGGATATCATTTTATCACCAGTGTATTGCCACTTTATGCATTTTATCACCAGTGTATCGCCACTTTATGCATTTGTCAAAGAGGTTGGTCATAGTTTATCCGCTGATCTCTAATGTTTTGACTGTACTCTTGTGACATCTCAGCCAATCAGAGGGCACAGGCAGAGGAGGCGTCCCTTGGGAATACTAGGCCCACGGTGTATGGATCCCGACCCACTCAGACTCCCAGTCGCCCCCCTCCTACGGGCTCTGCCTCCACTCCTACGTCCAGACTGCCACGCAAGCCCTTAGGCCTGACCTGGAGCCTTCCTTACACCAGTGCTCCCGGTGAGCCGAGTGGAGCCTCAGGCAGCACACAAGGTGAGCCAAAGAAGGATTCACATAGTTTTTAACGAAAGGATTTTCACTGCATCCGATTACATAAAAGTATTAAAATCAGTTTTTATACAGGCTGTTCTCCAGCGTCCAGGCCAGTGTTCACTGTGGTTTTTAAAGGCACATCTGGCCACAGAGAGGAGGGGCTGTGGTGTTCATGGTGACCCACTTTGGGGGGCTGGGCTGTCCTTGGATGTAAATCACCACTGGACAAATCTATTGTAATTGGTTTAACAGGACCACCTCTGCCAAGATACAGGGATTTTGGCATCTTGAAAACATTGATATTTTCAGATTTCTTGGTTTAAAATGGGGCTGCATTTATATAGCACTTTTCTAGTCTACTGACCACTCAGAAGTGCTTTACAGCACATGCCTACATTCACCCATTCACACACCGATGGCGGCAAGCTACCGCGCAGGGTGCTGGCACAACCATCGGGAGCAATTTGGGGTTCAGTAGCTTGCCCAACGACATGCAAACTGGAGGAGCCCGGGATTGAACCACCGACCTTCTGATTAGTGGACGGCCCGCTCTACCTCCTGAACCGCAGCTGCCCCGTTTTAAGTTATTTCTCAATGGAAGTAGAATCTGCACACCGTTATCAACAAAGCACATCTAGGAGTCTGTTAGTATTGAAGTATAGTGTGCAGATTGACCTTTACTAGTTTAAACAAATTAAAATGAATGCACATCCTTCAATAGACTTTTCCAATCAGTGCTGGTATCAGGGACAATTTAGGGAAAGAGCTTACCTTGCACAATATAATGCGAGCATTATGTGGAAATAACGCAGGAGCATGATACTGTGTGCGGTAGCCTGTTTTCCCAGATTGACTAATAACATTCCTTCTGTCAAATCCATCAGGTGCAAGTGTCAATGCCATACCATATTAGGCTATGAATGTGATATTTATCTGTATATTCATTTTCCACTTTTGTCAGTGTGGTACTTTTTTTTTATCATACATTTTTTATTGCAACATCATCAGTCACAGACAATAACACAAGTTTCTGAATACATTTTGATTATTTAACCCGATTAACCCACTACCATCCCCACCCCCCGCCAAACTGCCTTCCACCAATCTGAATAATACAAACAGGAAATACAGACATGTATAGCAGGTATATAGGATCATCTAGCTAAAATATCCTTTAAATTGGAGATCAAATCTGTCCACATTAAAATAGTTTGGTTGTGCATCATTGATTCTTGCTCATGATAGTTCCAGGTAAGAAATTTCAGAAGCCAATGTGAAATATCATGAGGTTTCCAACGCTGGGCTACAATCATCTTGGCTGCTGTTAGGCCCGCCAGCCAGGCTTTAAGCGTTTTTTTCCGTAAAGGAAAGGTGGGAATCATCAGCAGATGTATCACAGGGTCCATTGGCATTTGTACCCCCATTAGATCTGCAAGGGTATTGATAACCTTCCCCCCCCAAAATCCATGTGGGGTACTCTTAACACAGACAAGTCTGCCATGTTGAAAGAAGCACTGTCCAACATGAATGAGGGATGCTGGCAAAAATCTCATGCTGTTTTGCTGAGCTATGCATGGTTAGAATGAGAACTTTGTTGTGGTATTCCCCTCACTGGTGTATTGTATAAAGGGAAAGACCACTATTAAGACAATGAGCCTTTTTCTTCCGCGCATCTTCAACCGCATACAGCTCTGGGATTGGCTGAGGTCGCCTAGGACCCCCCACACGTGGTTGTCTAGGCAACTGGTTCTGTTCCACTCCAGTTCACTCCACTCGCAGCCTTGCCTAGAGGGGAGAGAGAGCAGACATAATACAACTGATGTCTGCCGAGGTGGATATAAGGGGACCCGTTTGTTTTCCTCGTTTTCTTTCTTTTTCATTTCACCGTTTCAATGGCTGGTTACACGGGGCTCCGCAGCTGTACTTGGACTGAGTTTCCCGTTCACATTTTCACCAATTCCTCTTTAATTTCACAAGCAAGTGCGGGCTCCAGCTGTGATCTCACACTCTTGACATGCCTGCTCATTGGATCCTATCGCTTTTGTATCATCCCTTTGTTGACCGCCTTTAATGGCAAAGATAGAAAACCGCTATGGAGAAGTAAGTGAGACTGAAATTTGAATCTGAATGCTGTGTCCATCGTCGAGTGTTTCGCTGCAAGAGTTTGATATAATGACCTCACCAGAACATCATCTTGTTTACCATGATGGATGGATATTGCCATTTAGATTGTTCATAGGTGTGTTTGTACACACGAAACATCTGGTTCTGCTAGATTTTGTGTCATAATGGTGTGAATAATGCCTCCCTTTGTTAATTTAATTTTCTTTTGTCTGAAGATTTCTATTTGTCCACATTGTAAAAATGATAAAGCTTAGTGTAAAAAGAACGTTGCCTTGTAGCACATGAATTTGAATTGCTACACAAGAAAATATTGACATCCTCCTTACGTAGGTTGACATGGCCATTAATACGCAAGTTACAAAAAAATCCTCTAATAACCGATGACTACATTAGATGTAGGTGATGATTACAGCAGTGCTGTATTTAAGGTGTCCCAATGCCCAGTGAATTTCAAGTGTTGGTACAAAAACACATGCTATCTGCCGTATTTTACAGCATTATCGTCAGTAATGTAACAAGCGCCTTTGTTCTGTCTTAATAGTTTCTGGGGGAGCTGCACACAGACCCACCTCATTCAAAAGTGCTGTATTGAAAGCCAGGCTCATCACAACCACAACCGCAGGGAGGAACACTGGACCAAGTAAGATGACTGCACCCCACACACACACACACGGATACTTTTTTTTCGGTCTTGTTTTGCCCCTCTCATTGTATTGTTTTTCTTTTGTTCAACTCAATTCTAATCAGATTAAAATTACCTTTCCATTATGTCTCGCTTCCCAAAATCCCATGGTTAGAATGAAGAAGGGTAGATCAAATCCTCACAACATAAGCAAATGGCCCCATGAAATCTGAATAGACAGAAACTGAGGAAAGCCTACCAAGACACTGACCTCGTGCTTGAATATGAGGCTGCTCCAAAACTATAGTATTGTTACTTCCCTAATGTTTGTTTTGCATTATAACCATATTTGGTTAGGCCTCTTCCATATTAAATTAAACTCTACTGTTATCCCTGTTGGTCACTCTTGTGTCCTTGATCCAGCAACTTGAATTGGTTCTGATTTATAAGCTCTCTGCTGTTCAGCAGTGGAGGTACATTGTGTGCCGCGTTATGGGTCACATCAGTAACCTCTCGTCTCACCTGGATTTTCTGGTTGTAACAGCTTTGACCACAGCATGCAAGCCTGCTGCTCCCACCACCACCCAAGGGTCTTCAAAGATTGCATTCAGTCCTCTGAAAAGGGCTGCCTCCTCCAAACTGGTTCGTCTAACCTCCGGTATACCTGGTAAGGAAGTTCTCTTTCTTTGCGTTTTGTCACGGGCTATGCTCTTAATAATGTGTTTTGATTCATTTTGTTAATTATCCCCGATTGTTTACCATGTTATAATGCTTGAGTCCAGACAGGACCTCTGTTTAGTAGCTGAGACCATTATTTTTAGTAATTTCAGGCTGCTCAGCACTGTCAAGAATGTGTGTGGTACTTGACTCAATTCCATGTGGTTTGTGAATCCTGAGTTTAATTCAGAGCAGAGTCCTCATTGGTCTGGGATCCTTGATGTTGTGCATAGACCAACCTCCACTGTTCTCAGCCTCTTGTGTTTCCTGTAAACATAATACCACTAAAGATGTAATTAAGGCCCACTGTTTGATTGGCCTTTGTTGCTCACTGCTGCCTGGCACATAGTGCTTGATACAAGTTTTAGTTTTGGAAATCTTCTTTTGGTTTTTCCTTTTTTGATTCTAGCTACAGAAATGTATCTAATTATGTGATGGTTGTTGTAACGCACCAGATGTTTTAATGATATGATCTACTGATGTGATGAGCTTGTTATTCCAAGAGTGAACTTGGGAAACATTTGTAATCACACTTTAATTTGCTAATGCGCTAGACATAGCCTCAATTCAACAATTTGGCTTACGTTTTGGAGCTCTGTGGATATTTATTTCATTGATCATTTTATTTTTTATTTTTCTAAGACCCCCTAAAGTCATGTTTTAAGATGCATATAAAATATTCTACTCGAATAATTTGTTTCCCCCCCACAAAAATGTTTTAAATTATCTCGTTAAAATCCTTAAAATGACTTCCCCTCCTTCTGCCTCATTAAAGATCCCAAAGGAACCAATCAGGGTTATCCAGATGAAGAACGTAACTAGCCAATCACAGCATACAAACAAGGGCTTTAACTGCTGATTGGCTCCAGTATTTGTGATGGTACGAACCATGCTATTTGAGAATCGCCTTTTCAGTGAGCGTAGCGAAACTTTCCACTTCCAGCAGATGGTTGTGGATACAGCCTTCTTCTAGTGTCAAACTGTGCACAGACATCCTTCTGCACAGTGAAGCTCAAACAGCCAACTGTAGGAACAAGAAGAAAAACACATTTTTGACTTTAGGGGGGTCTTAAAATACATAGTGCAAACAGACAATGCAGACAATAACATTAGTGTTAAACAAAAGTTAATTTAAGTTCAGCAATTTTATTATTCAATTGTTGTATAATATCAGATGCAAAAACAAAAATCATATCTGTTATATACAGTATATTGGCCATCGGCCTCCCTGCTCTCTAAATATTGGCATCGGCCATTGAAAAACCCATATCAATCGACCACTAAATCACAGTATAATGACGGGATGTTGAGCTGTGCATCCTGTAATGTCAACATCATAATTGGTGTAATGATGTTTTTGTTTGAAGGGTTCTTTAAAAAGGTGGGCTGGAGGAGGCTGTAGCATTACAGTACGATGGCACTTGCAGTCAACCTAATGTTTGTGAGAGCCGTTTTAAGCTGAGCTCCTGACAATCAACCTGGCTAGAGCAAGCATTGTCTCCCGCCATTTCTCTTCCCCTCTACTGGTGACAATTGGGAAAGGTAGAACAGTAAATGAAAGGCAGAGTAGAGAGCCAGATTATATTCCCATTGGCTGCTTTTTATGCAGTCTGCTCCTCCCACTCCTCTCTCCCTACCCCCTCTCCTCCCTTCGTAGCATCCTGGCTCTGCTACAGCACCGCCATCCTCGAGCTTGGAGATGCTGCTCTGCTCTGCTGCTTTACGCGTTCTGTGTTCTGTGACTGGCTGAAGGCTGGCTTTACCCACAAGATTAAGAGGGATTTTAATGTTTTTGCCTGCCTCTTGTCACATCTGTCGAGGGCTGTGCCACCGAAAGTATTGGCCGGCCTCCCGCCCCTCTCTCTCTGCCAACATTGCCAGCTGGGTGTGGGCTGTTGAGTTTGGAGAGACCTGCCGTGCTGAACTGAGGGCCTTGTTGTTGTTGATTTTTCATTGGTGTAACAGTTACTAGCCTACTGCTTTTCCCCCCCCTTCCTCCCTCTGTGCTTCCGTCACCTGAGGCATGATGCACTGAGGACCACACTGGCATGTGGATATTGGATATTGGTTTTGTGTTTTTCGAGTAATTGTTGGCTGAAAACGTGGTTTTTGAGAGATGTTATGGTCTCCGAAGCTCTCCCTGTCGAACATCCACGTGCGTCTGACAGCCAAGGGTTTACTCCGAAACCTTCAGCTGCTGTCAGGATGCAGGAAGAACACTGTGGTTTTCTGTGCAGGTCTGTTACCTTTCTTCCCCCAACATTGATATTGGTAGTGATACTGCTTTAGTGGCCTGGCTGCCTCTGTGTTTTAGTATTCAAGCCAAGCCCATTGGTGTTTGCCTCTCATGCAGAGCTGTCCTGTTAGCTGTTTCTCAACTCTATTTTTAGTGTGGCTGTTTACTAGTCTGCAGGAGAGGTTCATCTTTCATGTTACCTACCTTGGACACCCAAGATCTGTGAGCCTAGGAAGACTAAGCAATAGTCATAGTTATACCAATATATTGATCTTGAAATTCAGAATCAGTTATAAAATTGCATATTATATTTTTCTATATATATATAATATTACAGATTTATTTTCAGGATGTTTTTCTATTACTATGTATGAGTGCCAGTGTGAAAACGCACTTCATCTTGCTCGCTGGGAGACCCAGTGCTCCCGTTTCAGCCTGAGATGTAGGTTATTTTGGGTCTCGGTCACCGGGTTGAGCCCTGGGAACCTCGTTGTTGTTGTTGGACCTTAGTGTGGGAATGGTTTTCTATTCTAAATGCATTCATCTCCCAATTTTGTGAGATGCTTTTTGAGATTTGGCCAAATATGGTTAGTTCAAAAGGGCTTAATGATCAAATGGCATACCTTTTTTGTGTTCTTATTTTTTCCAAACGGGGTTGTCTTAGACCTCGAGTAAGAGTACTGCCTATTGTGGGTCACTAGTACTTTGCATTTTAGCAGGGCAGATTACAGCTGAGTTATTCAGACATGGCTATAAATTCCTCAAATGGGGAAAAAAGCTGAAACATTTCTAATCCAACTTCAGAACATTGTAGTATTGATAAGAACTGCCATACTGAAATTCTCATCAGAAATGCAATGGAGCCATTGTCATTAATACAATATGATCATCTGCATCACTAATCTGATATCTGTATATGTCAGTAGTTTGATCAATTCAATTGAGATTTTTCAGGCAAAATAATCCAGTGACTAGTATTACACTGAGAAATGTAGTTGGTGTTGTATCAAACCAACACTAACAAGTGTCTGATTGTGTGACGTGTCTGAACACCCACCATGTTTTGTGCTATGGTGTGATATCTCCGTGCACCAGCAGAGCAGCATGCTGTGGAGTGAGTCACAGAATCACTCTCCCACTCTCCCCCCTCGCTAGCAAAGGAGTCTGAATTGTAGAGGGCAACCTATGCTGACTGTGACACCTAGTCTATATTCAGACACTTTGATCAAAATAGCCATATTTTCTGTTGCCATGAACACCAGTAGAGTGGAGAGGGAGCCCATCTGCTCATGTCAAGTCACATTTATTCATAAAGTGCACAGATTTGTCTGTGTGCTTTAAAGAAAACCAGGGAATACTGTAATAAGAAGAGACCCAAGTGCATCATAAGATCTGAATGGATGTGTATGCACGTGTGTGTGCACGCACCTGTGCAAATCTGCATCCCCGTGTGCGAGCAAAGATGGATTCCTCCTTAGGACCATTTTGAATTATTTAGCTAGATGAAAGCATGAATTTTTTAACATTCTGCAGCAAACTGTTGCATAATGTCCATTTTTGGTCTTGGAGACAAGTCCAGAGGAGGGATAAATAAAGAAAAACCTTATATGGGGCCAATACCTGTTTACATGATCATGTTGATTTGAACTGGACTTTTGAGATCTTTGACAACTCCTCTAGTGGCATTAATGAAATTTAAAATAAATCAAGTTTTTTCCCAACAAAGAATATACCAATAATGCTATATGATATACCATTTGCCTCAGCAATATGACAAGAGATGAAATTCTAACTAGCCAGCCTAGATTTTAAAATTTTCATGAACACTTTAGCTGCTAGCCCAGCCCAGGCAGACAGGATCGGTGATTCAACCACCGCAGTAAATGCACATCTGAACAGACATCTATGTACCTGCTCTAGAATCCCCAATCCTGTAGTGTAGAGCCACAGCACCATCCTTTAATGAGTCAGCCCATTGAGATATGTGGGGGGTTTTACCCCACTCGCGCGCCAGACGCAAGATTTTGTTGGCGTTCCCACACTGACCGACTATCTATAGTATGTTGCAATGACAAATTCTCAAAATGTGTGGTCTACCAAAAAGTGGTATGCACTACAAATTTATGGCATGTTGGTGAACCCATTACATAGATGCATTACATTTATATTTCCAGAATGTGCAGTGATCTGTCAGCCACTCTGCAGTAGCTCTGCTGCCCGTGGTCATAACTGTGTCAGGAGGACAGGACTTAATTCTGCATGAGTGCGTGTCTGCAGTACATGTTGGCTGTGGTTTGGCCTGATGTGGTCTCTCACAGTGCTGCTGACACGCCCAGCAGAGGGCGTCCCACTACAGAGAAACCCTTTAGACTCTGCAGCATCATCAAAATTATCATCTGAAAGCTAGCTAATTTCAAGCCCAGCAAGAGCAGGTGGTGACATGGGAGTGAGTGAGAAAATTAGCAATATGATTGTTAAGACTGAATAATGACATCACAACAGTCTAATCCTATTGTTAATTTAAAATTAGATATTCCTATGAATCTGGCTTCAAACGACCAAAATCTTTAGCCGGCGACCGAATAAATCCCCCCTCCCCCCCCAAAGTCTAATCCCCCCTATCTGAAGAACATAGTTTGCAAAGTGAATTTCAGGCCCTGGATACTAGGATGCAGTTTCAGCCGTTGGAAGAAAAAACATCTGTTCGATGTTTTTGTTTTTCTTGTCTCAGATTGTCTATATCCCATATTGTGAATATTATACACTGGATCTAGTACTGAAATCACGGCTATCTATATAGGAGTTAAGTTATGAAGGAGGAACATAATTCTAAAATGTTGTGTTGTACAGAATTTTCCTTTTTAAATGGTATACTTTGTGGTGTTGTTGCTTGTACCATTCGGGTATTTAGTTAATGTTTTGTTTGCCTTAAGGGCTGTGCCTGCGGGTTATGTTGAACAGTTTACTTTGGCCCGTGAGACATGGTACTGCTTGATGGAAAGCTTTGAGGTGAACTGCACACCCGCATATAGAGCTGTGCACACTTGGGATAAAGAGTATGGCACGAATGAAGCATGTGATGATTTAGATATGGAGTTGGCTACTTATTAGTTGCGGATTATTCTCATATTCATGAAAGTTTTGTTCAGAAATATATCGGCAGTTTACGGAGAGTGAGGCCCACTCTCTCATATTGACTGTTACCACGTTGTGGATTAGTATTGAAGTTAGGAGTCATCTTAAGACATTTGCATGAATTTCAGGTAGCAGAACCTTCCCTACAACACTGTTCCCTCTGTTGGTCTGGCCAGCCTGGAATGTTGTTATTCTCTCTGCAGCGTTGTGTTGTTCTGACCAGGCCCGGCCGCTGTACAGAGAGCAGACCGCTTGGTTCAGCAGCAGCTCCAGAATCGGCCGTCTTGTGGTGGGAGGTGGTTTCTTCCCCTTGTTAGATTGAGGACCTTCTCCTTAGTGTTGATGGAAACTGTGGGACCTTTTTTGATGAAAGGCATCTCAGTAAATGCAGTGTTATTATGATGTACGGTATGTTCATATTTAAAGATGTTGTCGATCTTACAATAACATGCCGTTGCGAAGCAAACCTGAGTATCTGCTCCATTCATGCATGATTGATGCCTTCCTTAGTAGTGTGAATTTAATTTGAGTAGTAAAAGCTTCAGAATTCTACCTATTAATTGAGGGAGTACATGACTGCTATTTAACTAGCTGGCACTAGATGTAGTCTCGCTTTTACTGCTAGAAAGTGAAAATTATGCTATCAACTACACTAATAGTAGTTTTTTGCTGATTCATTTTAAATGTCGCTACTTGCTTCTATCTAATTGCTCTGTATCGCTCTAGTACACAGTGCTGAGTGAATTACTATTCGCCAGAGGCCATTGGTGTGGCATGTATATTCCACTCATTAAAGCTGGTATTCGTGCTATGTGGCTTCACTGCCACGTTACAGAATACCCACTACACACACAGTCCCCCAGCAGAGGTGGTGCTTTCCATACATGTTATTCTACACAGGTGTCCAATCAAGAAGTCCTCCTACAGTAAATACATTACACTTTGCTTTCCTCTCCTGATCATGAGCATGTGCTGTAGGTTTGGTCAGGTGTGCCTCTATCCTCACCTCACTGTCCCAACAAAGCCCTGTTCGTTAGCAGGATTGATGTGCTTATTATGTGGGGTGTTGTATTTATAAAGCTCATGTAAATCAAAACCCCAGTGGCATGGCCTTGCTAAAATAAGATGTCCTTGGTG
Source organism: Poromitra crassiceps (assembly GCF_964638095.1). Taxonomy (NCBI): domain Eukaryota; kingdom Metazoa; phylum Chordata; class Actinopteri; order Beryciformes; family Melamphaidae; genus Poromitra; species Poromitra crassiceps. The sequence goes on along the minus strand of NC_139634.1, from coordinate 31,745,155 downwards.
ACCAGTGTCTGCAGAGCAGCAGATAGAATCAGGATATGGAGAAGTAATCTCATTCATTTTTTTTTTTTTACCTCTGGGCTGCTGGAGAAGCTCTGTGAATCATCAGTGTGCTTTAATGGACAGCACAATTCTGAACTGAAAAACCATGCAGGACATGAGGCTGGACCTGTGACAGGGAGTGTATATGGGCCGGGGTGGGTAGCAGACAGTGCTGTCGGACCAACCGCAGCGATCATGGAGGGGGGAATGATGATGCTCAACGTTGTTACAACACTCAATACATCTTCTTTTGCAGTGGACAAGAACAAAGACAAGGCCAGCTCACGCCGGCCACCGCCGCCACCGCTGCCGCAGCAGCCTCAGCAGCAAGCGGCCCAACCGACCCAGAGTCGTGGCCCGTTGGATGTCGGACCTGCAGATGTCGCGGTGGTGGACTACCGGGCAGAGTGTGAGAGGAAGGAGCAGAGCCTCCAGCAGCTCAAGGGACTCCTGGCTGCCAGTAACTGCAAGTTGGAGGCAATGGCAGTTGTCCTGCAGCACACCCTGGCTGAGGTACCGATTCTTTCTTTTTTGTTTTATTTAAACCACTTATCCAACTAGGCAAATGTAGAAATGGCGTTTCTATTTAGAGCAGTGGCATGGGGAGTGATTGCGAGGGCATGGGGGGGTTTGCACACTTTGCACACACGCCAACACTCAATACTTGGAGGCTGTCCAGTACAAAACAGTCCTGTTGTCCTGTTGTCGTCCACTGAACAGCTGGAGCAGTTGGAGATCATGGGGGAATTCTGCTCCGTTTCATAACTTGTATATTATTCCTATCAATTGGGACAGTCTAGTCAACATTGGTGTGTGTTCACTAGATACAAGATTTTAACCTGTAATGTTCCTTTGCTGCATCCTGAAACGGGGATCATGATGTCCTGTTCACACACTTCTCCTCCGTCTCTATTATGAAGGTGTTTGAAGTTTGAAAGCCTGAGCCAAACACCACATCTCTTAACATCTAGCACTGAACTATGTCAGTTGTACCTGCTTGTACTTATTATGGCATTATTATTATTATTATTACATGGTTCATAGGTTTTTCAGATGCACAAGTCTGAACTCTAGAGCTTATTATATTTATATGGATGTTAAAGCATGCCGTTTGTTTTGGATCTGTTTTTAATGGTGGGGCCATGTGATTGGCTTCCAGGAACTAGATACCCTGAGGGATTATTCTTCCCACAATGCATTACACACAGGCTTATCCTATCAGCAGCCCCTCCCATCCCAACCGCCATACTCCCTTCATTTAGGTGATGTTACCACAACAGAAATGATGGCTGCAGGGCTTTTCACCCATTTTGTCTTGATTAATCTTCTTTACATCAGAAGGCCTCTGCTGTTAGAAGTTATAAAGTTTTCTGAAATGAGACAAATGGCAGGTTTTCATATAAACCTAACTGCTGCGAGCTATTTCAGTGCCTCTGGTTCACTTTAGAAATGTCCTTGTGGAATGTTTTCACACCATATGTTTTGTCTACTATGCAATATGAAAGTTGAAGGAGATGATTGACTCGCACAACTGGAATTTACCGTCCAAGACTCAAATATACGTTGCTCTAAGACATAAGATAAGGCAAGTTTAGTATAGTACATTTCATACATGGAGGCAATTGAAAGTGCTTCACATAAAATGGGTAAAAAGAAAAAAGCATAGAGAAATAAAAAGGTGAAGTTAAAAAAAGTATTGCAAGGTAAAATGAGAGTAAGAAGATTTAATTCCACCTGCAGCTTATTTGTTTGTTTTTGAATAGATATTTCTCAGACTAGAAGAACAAAGACAGATTTCTGACAAAGCAGGGAAAAATGTTGCTCAAATGTTAATAGAAATCTGGAAATATAAACAGAGATGGGAAGTTAAATCTGGAAATATAAACAGAGATGGGAAGTTAAATCTGGAAATATAAACAGAGATGGGAAGTTTGTCCAGTGGGAGTCATGAAGTATGAGATTTAATATTGTCCTCCCCTCTCCATTTCCATTCCACGTCCTCCTCCCCTGGCTGCACAGATGTTCCCTGTAATGGTGACTGTTGACACAAGCAGCAGACGGGCAACAAACACACGCACATACTGTAATACATACTGTAACGGAAGCATTAACAACAAACACACACATACATACTGTAATACATACTGTAACGGAAGCATTAGTAAACACTTGATCAGTCAAGGATTTCTCATCCCGACTATACTGTACCAGCACACAATTCTAGTTTGCTAATCCAATTAACCTTTGAGTGCAGAACCTTTGTCTCCCCCTTCTGGCAGTGAAGAAATGTGCGCTGTGGTGTTTGAAAAATAAGTCCCGCCGACCGTTTCATTTGCTCTTTGTTGTCACGCAAAAACTGGACATGGTTATCATCTTTCCATCATCTGTCCATGTTGTTTCCACATTACCATTTAAAACCTCATGAACGAGGAAGAACCACTTCCCAACTCGGAAATGGGACAATCGGAGCAGCGTGTGAAAGCAACGTTTGTCAAAGCCTGGAAGTAGCATACCCCGTCGCCGCTGTAAACCACTGGATACATAGTTTCAGTGACATGAAATAAATTAGGCTGCCTCGGTTTTGTGCATTGGCTCTGCGCCACTTGGATATTAATCTTCATACTGGCCATACTGTACAGTAACAATTACTGTAACAAGAAAATAAATAATATGAACAAGGCTACCTCTGTGTACATTGCAGATGTATTCAGTGAAGCAATTAACTGTTATTCATGGCCATGCCTGTCAATAATTCTAGTACATAACCCAAGCCATTTTGAGTTTTGCGCACGGCGCAAGGGGGGGGAAATATGCCCTGTCAAACTAGGAAATGACTTGGACAAGTCATTGCTGCGCCACACATGGAAGATATGGGCCAATAAGTCTTGTTTTGGTCCAATGCGAATGGTCCATGTCTTAATACCTTTGTTGCACCCTCTTCATAACTTTCAAAATCCTACAAGCTCTTATTACCGATATAGTTTGTCAGATGCCCCCTCCCCATATCAACTCTCTGTGATGGGGCTGTATATCATTTAAAAAGGACTTGTGGGTGCACTAGCGCCTCCTCTGGTCAGTCGGGACGCCTATTGGGGGCGGAAGGGAAATGGTGGGAATAGCGTGATCCTCCCACGTGCTACGTTCTGCACCGGCAGGACTCCCTGCGGTCAGGTGAAAAGAAGCGGCTGGCAACTGCACGTGTGTCGGAGGAAGCATGGTGCTAGTCTCCGGCTCTCCCCAGATCGGCAGAGGGTGGAGCAGCGACCAGGGCAGCAGGGGGGAATTGGCCAAGTACAATTGGGGAGAAAATGGGGGGGGGGGGGGGGGGATCGGAAAAAAATATTTGAAAGGACTTTCTAGTCCATTCTATAACTGTCAGATGAGGCCTGATACCATGGGTGTAGGGGCAGACATCATGTCTGCCAGGCCTTTCCTCCAGAGTCTGCTGGGAACCTGCCATCATTCTGTTGCAATGGCTTGTCTGGACCTTATCTGCCAGTGCTGCCAGTTAGGCTCCTGACACACCACACAGTGTGGACGCCTTGTCCACTATGTGCTCATGAGGCTGTGCAGATACCTGCATGGGCTCTACATTACTGCAACTCCATTTACTCCTGCCTCATCCAAAAGCTTGTTCAGATATCACTCTTAAGTGCTCCATGCACTGGCGGTCTGTTGGTTTTAGAATCGATTTGAGTTATTTAGTTTCAAAGCATGTCCTCAGTCTAAAGTTATTTTAGGTTTTGCTCTCTCAGCTTGTTTAGGGACCATCTTGAGAACATTTGCCTGTTGTGACTCGGTGGCACATTCCAAAGATACAGACATTATTAATAAGCAAGTGCCAACTGATTTTTGGAGAGGAGTGTAGAGAGAATTGACACACAGAATGTTTAAATACTCCAAAGCCTGACCGATGTAATGCAATCCTTTATTATTCAGCTCACACAGACACATCTCCAGTCACTGTTTGACTCATATCCTTCTGTTTGGGTGGAACGCTTATGAAACTGATTGCGTCAACAAACATAAGAACAGAGCATGTTTCCTCCTCTCCCTCTGGTAGAATTGTTCCACTAGTCACAAATACCCATATCACATACACATACCCTACCCTTAATTTCAATCACAGAAGATCGATTCAATAAAGGGAATTGATATAATATATATTATATAATAATATATATGTATAATTGAGGTTTGTTTTGAAGCCCATATCTTGTGTCCATATGTGCATGTACTGTAATGTACAGTACTGGAATCTGGTAGCCACTCACAAGACCAAGAATAGGAGGCAGGTGCTTGCCATCATCATGTGAGAATGTCCCAGCTGGTGACTTGATATGGTTCTGAACAGCAGCCAAACACTTCATAAGTACTGTGCACTGTTTCTTATCTGTTTTGGAAGAGGCGCACTGGACTTGGGACTACTACCATGCATTCTCTGGAAGAGTACATTTAAATTGTAATCCAATATTGGATGGAAACCCATTCCCAAACAATCAGAATAATTTGTAATCTTGCTTTGTTTAATTTCTTGCTTTCGTGTTAATATTCAGGAAATCTGAAACTGATCTGGATCTATTAATTGCTATTGATCCCCGCCTACCATCAAGGGTTATTCTACACCTGCCATGATATCGTCTTTATATACATCTGGGAGATCGATCTATGCTCTTTGCACCAGGCTAGAGAGATTCCTTTGAATTACATGTGGTTTGCTAGAAACTGGATACCCGGTTAAATGACACAGAGCAGCACAGGGAGACATGGGGGGGCATAGAATTACAAAATGTTCCTGGATAAAAGATGGCTTTAAAAAAAAAAGTGTTTAAGGCAGCCGACAGAGACTACAGGCATGAGGCTGGTTCAGTTGCAATATAGTTTTCAGCCCAACATTTTGGTTGTGAGGATATGCTCTACCTTTAATTACCACTGATTCATCTAAGAGATAATTACCACGGCAGTTGGCAGAGAGCCATGGAATAACATTATCATTCTCTCTGAATCGGTACATTGACTGTGAGGATCCATACTTGCACAGAAAGTGGAAATTTGACCGGTCACGAGACATTAAATCATCTCAAATTGAATTGTAAGACTATACTGCAGAGGGGTGGGAGGTAATGGTTTGACGTGGGTTTGTAGGAGGGGTAGTTGGGGGGGATGGTGGTAATGAACCCTTCCCATGTTCTCCCCTGGGAAGGTCACTGCAAGTCCTGCTCCATCAGCCTCATGTCGGGCAGCTCTGGACAATTTATCTGCTCCACTCTGCTCGTTTCCTCTGGCTGCCTTCATCAGTGCTGTCTTAAAGTGACCTCAGCTCAGTGGGGAGGAGGCGGCCCTTACTCCCACTGCTGCAGACTGCGCCTTTTTTAGATGCAATACGGTAAAGCCCACTGCATTGACTCAACGCAGCCAATTGCAGCGGCTTTTTCAGTCCTGCCCTCAGATGTAGCCGGAGCAGTCTGGGAAAGGAGGTGTGTGGAGGTGGTGCGTCCACCTGGGCCACTGTCTGTCCTGGCATACTGGGGTCTCCATAGCCAGGGGGGAGACTCCGGCACCTGGACCATCATGGGCTGCACTGGCAGCAGAGCGTGCCTTAGTGCTCCCTGCGCTGCAGAGAGGGTAACCGGCTTCTCCATTGTTCTACTCTGCACTGTGGAATAGATGCGGACCAGGGCCAGAGCAATATGTCATTGCTGTTATTGCAGACGGATTAGTTAAGTGGTTGTTTGGCGTGTCTACTCTTGTTACTGATGACTTGGCTGTTCTGCCAGTGAGTATGCTTTGATTACAGTATGCAGGCTGTGTGTGTGTGTGGTCTGTGATGTTACGGTATGCAGACTGTGTGTAGTCTGTGATGTAGTGTTGCAGTGTATAGTTTGTCACGTTCTGTGTGTGTTGATGTAGTTTGTGTGAGGTCAGAGACCGAGTGGTGAAGTGCTTAGTTTTGGATCATCATGTGCATCAGATGGGAGGCTGATGATGAGCACTGCAGCTACAGAGCTGTGTCCTCTCCACTGCAAAACTGAATCAGAAGAGAAGCTTAAAAAGACACTGAAAGGGAAGGCAGTTTGAGACTGAAAATACACGAGTTGAATGTGACGTTTTAAATGCCCTTTTCCTTTGATTCCCCTTTCATGTGATCTAGCTCTGGTATTGTAAAATAGTGCTGCTACGGTGCGGTTATATTTGAGATGCCAACTCTATTTGGCAGTCTCATGGGGGATAAGCATTCGATAGGCAGGTGGCTGGCTGTTGCCATATAGAGAGATCATGGTCTGTCATTCAATGCAAGTATGTAACCGAACATATTTTCTTCTCACACTGAATAACCTTTAGATTAGTAGTGTGGTATTGCTCATTGTGTTGACTCAAGCAAAACAAAGAGCTCAAATGAAAAGAATTGCAGAAGCACTGTCATCATGTCTGTGCATGACTAAGTGTGTACATTTGTTTCCCCAGCGTGATGAAGCCATGCGGCAGCGCGGGGAGATGTCCCTGGAGCTGGTCAACCTACGAGGAGAGCTGGGTAAGTGGGCTCACCTCTGTCACACGAGCCTTGCTGTGTTCACAGTTCACACAGTGGTTATCACTACAGCACACACCGATTATACAGGCTCTGCTTTTAGTACCACTTTCTGATGTTTGCCTTTCCTTTGTAGTGTTCAGTCCAGACGCTGAAAATGGTAGCCATGCATATCTCTGATCTTGATTACCAGCCGCGACGGCATGTGCCTGGTATTGTTTTCACCGTGTGTGTCAAGTCAAAATGTGTGGACCTATTCTAGCAGGAACTACCACAGAAGCTGTTTTGAGTACTTTGCTAGGTGTTTGTCTGTGGACAGATTTTGCAAACGCGATGATATAACAGTGCAAGATGCAGTCACGAAACTTTACAGGTGTGTAGTTGACATCAAAATGAAGGCCGAGTTCGAAAATCACAATCAGAAAAACTTGAAATGCGTGTGATCCGAGCAAAGCTCACTGTATGCAGTATAATCTGCATACAGATAACTGCATAAATTGTTTCATTAGTGAACATTTTCCATTTCTCTGCACAAAGGTAGTGTTTCCAATTCTACCTGTTTTTGAATACAGGTACATCACCAATCCTGCTGTTAGTAGTGTCTTCTGCTTGTACCCATCAAATGGGTGTTCCTCTGTGCTTCCTCCTCCCCTTGTTAATTGCTACATCCTCCTCTGAGGATCAGGTGCTCATTTGCAGAGCTGTGTGTGTTTTATTGGCCCTGGCCTGAGTGGTGTCAGCCCATTCCCCCAGGGGGTGGCTGGCTGGCTGACCTATGACCCCCACACAGACGGGGCTTCCAATAATGGAATGCCAAACCACCTGAGGCCTTGTGAGGGTTTCGGAGACAGTGATGCACTTTATATAGCCCCTAAATACAGTCACACTGAATAGCCTTGGATGTACTGTATAAGCACACGCCCACACACACACCATTGTCCATCTCCCTGGGCAGCAGGGGCGTGGTGACTCCTCCCTTCCCCATGCCTGTAAGCAGACTTGCCACAGCCTCGGGACTCGCACATGACTGCTCTTTACCACTGAGCCCCACGCTATCAGTGCTTTAACACATTCTTCAAGTCAGGCACCATTTCATTTCCCACAGTGACCTCAGACGGACCCTTGTTTTGTACGAGACAAAGGCAAGTCCACAAGGCATTTATTTTAACTTCCCCTCTGGCTCCGCTTTTGCAGTTTGTTGCCTCCCCAGACAATTTTCCTCCCGGCCAGTTTGAGCTTGCTTCCCCGATGTCACTCCACCTGCAGCATCTAATTATAGTCTGACAGCACTCTGTCTTTGGGCAGCAGCCAGATTTGTGATGTACGAGCCCTTGTGCTCTTACTCATCATAACGTAAGTCCTTTACAAGGATTACATTACATTATATTACATGCAGAAGGATCTGCCTGCTTCAGTATATGCATGATCTGGATCTGGGCCACATCCCAAACCACATCATGTCTGAGCATTGGCCCAAATACGACTAACTTTAGATATGATTGGGTCCCATATGAGCTGTGAGGTGTTTGGGTGGGATGGATTTGGACTGGAAAGTCTCATATGACTAGATCCCTGTTACACATGGCTGAGGAATGCTGGGCTCCATTTGTAGAGCCGTGCGTGCCAAAGTCTGATAGATAGTCCCTATGTTAGTTTGGCTTCTGTTGCTGCATCTGCTGATGCTATGTTCCACTGTGGGGTAGGTGAATCTGCACACACAAAATAGGCAAGTGGCTGGTACATTTGCTTCACTCACCAGCCAAAAAGAAACGATGGTAATCAATTGAGTGGTTGGTAAAATTTTAACATTCATTAGTCATTTGGCCAGTGGACAAAAAAGTTAATTTTGGACCCTGCATCTAAAGAGATGCACATACAAGATGCCAAGAAAAGCCTCTCCTTACTCCTTAGCCATTACATCCATAGCCATTATATCAATATATACAATATACCAATTTGTAAAACAAGGGAATATTACATTACATGCACATTTATTGGGCCCTGTACATTAGATGCTATCTGACAGCACGGAAAGAGAAAATGGAATGTGACACATGTGCTGTAGCACAGCAACATCTGGACTCAGTATTTTACACCTACTATATTATTGACCAGTTCCAAATAATAATTCTCTTCATTTTGGGTTATGGAGTGGGTCACTGACCCATTGCAGAGCAGATATTCACACTAACTAAATGATGGACGAGTTTGAAAAGAGCTAGTCTCTCAGAGCATAAGTAAGGACATAAGTCTCCACTTGCTCAAACTTAGAAGATGGCAGATCAACTGTGGAAATGAGAGAGATTGTGAAAGAATTTAGACACTTGTTTCCATATCTTCATCTGGTCATAAATCAGTAAATGGGTGCACTGTAGTTTGCTAATGTGGGGAAATACAAGAGACACGGCCATGAAAGTCAGTTTTTCCATTCATGGTTGGAGAACATTTTACAATGTCACACATTTGCCTCAACAAGGATTTTCCCAACAGTGGTTTCTCAACGGACTTACAGTATCAGATGCTTTACACAAGCACTTATAAATAATACTTATAATATGCCTTGTTTGTAATCGTATTACTCACTATGACTATTAAAATGAATCTTGAATTGTGTACAATCACACACAATATCATGTAAACCTGTGTCATGTATGCTCATCTATCGCCTGCCATCTCATCTACAGCAATTCTGGGCTTTATAGAATAATACACTTTTTATCAAATAAATCATACAGGTATGCTTCTTTCATATTTGCAGTATGCTCCGTCCATTCATGTGGCCTACTGGAGAAGGAGAAGGAGGAGTTGCGTGTGGCGCTGGAGGCCACGCTGCAGAAGCTCCAGGAGCAGCACCAGACTGAGCTGGCTCAGCTGGAGCACAGGCTGCAGGCCTTCTACCAGGCCGAGTGGGACAAGGTCCACCTCACCTACCAGGAGGAGACCGACAGGTGCAAGGCCATGATGCAGCAACAGGTGTGTCCCTAGTCCTACTCCACTCCCAGCGTGTGCGTGTAATTGCTGTCCCACCCCAGTTTCTCACCCTCCCATGGTCTTGCACACTTGGGCTCACTTTGTTTGTATGCCTTGCTATTATTATTAGGCAGCTAACTATTACTATGGCCCCTGAAAGGCATTTTTATCATTACCTCCTCCAACAAGATTATGTTACCCTTGTTAGATTGTCTGTCAGCAGAATATCTCAAAAACAGATTTTACTGAAAATTGGTAGACCGATCGGCATAGGACCAAGGAGCAATAGTTTTCATTTTGGTGCTGATCTGATTTCCACCCCTTTAGACTATTATCACCTTTGTACCCTTAATTGTGATTCTAACATATTTCATTTGAATGTAAAGTGTAAATGGTGTATTTAGGTGTAACAACAGCAAGAGGTTTGCACTTTCTCCGTGCCCTTGGCTCTACTTGAGCTCATGTTACATGGCTTCATAACACAATATTAACTAGACTGGAAGCTGCCTCCAGCCCTGCAGTGCCCAGCCCTGTGTCTGTAGTGCCCAGCCCTGTGTCTGTAGTGCCCAGCCCTGTGTCTGTAGTGCCCAGCCCTGTGTCTGTAGTGCCCAGCCCTGTGTCTGTAGTGCCCAGCCCTGTGTCTGTAGTGCCCAGCCCTGTGTCTGTAGTGCCCAGCCCTGTGTCTGTAGTGACCAGCCCTGTGTCTGTAGTGACCAGCCCTGTGTCTGTAGTGACAGCCCTGTGTCTGTAGTGCCCAGCCCTGTGTCTGTAGTGACCGGCCCTGTGTCTGTAGTGACCGGCCCTGTGTCTGTAGTGACCGGCCCTGTGTCTGTAGTGACCGGCCCTGTGTCTGTAGTGACCGGCCCTGTGTCTGTAGTGACCGGCCCTGTGTCTGTAGTGCCCGGCCCTGTGTCTGTAGTGCCCGGCCCTGTGTCTGTAGTGCCCAGCCCTGTGTCTGTAGTGACGGCCCTGTGTCTGTAGTGACAGCCCTGTGTCTGTAGTGACCGGCCCTGTGTCTGTAGTGACGGCCCTGTGTCTGTAGTGACCGGCCCTGTGTCTGTAGTGACCGGCCCTGTGTCTGTAGTGACCGGCCCTGTGTCTGTAGTGACCGGCCCTGTGTCTGTAGTGACCGGCCCTGTGTCTGTAGTGACCGGCCCTGTGTCTGTAGTGACCGGCCCTGTGTCTGTAGTGACCGGCCCTGTGTCTGTAGTGACGGCCCTGTGTCTGTAGTGACGGCCCTGTGTCTGTAGTGACGGCCCTGTGTCTGTAGTGACGGCCCTGTGTCTGTAGTGACGGCCCTGTGTCTGTAGTGACGGCCCTGTGTCTGTAGTGACGGCCCTGTGTCTGTAGTGACCAGCCCTGCACTCCCTCCCCTCCCTGCACTCCCTCCCCTGCACCCTCCCACCTCTCCTTCTCTGTTCTCTCCTTCTCCGCATTTCCCCCTGCGTCTCTCCTTCTCTGTTCCCTCCTCCTCCGCGTTTCCCGTTTTCTCCCCGCCTCCTCCCTCCCTCACACTCCCCCTGCTTCTCTACCCTGGCTCTCCCTCCCCTGCACCCTCATCTCTCCTTCTCTGTTCTCTCCTCCTCATTTCCTATTTTCTCCCCACCTCCCCCCTCTCCTCCGTCTATATTGCTCATTCTCTCCCCACCTCCTCCCTCCCCCTGCTCTCTTCTCCCCCACACCTCCCCTCCCTTCCCCTCTCCTGCTCTCTCCTCTTGCTCCTTCCCCACCTCCTATACCCTCCAGCATCTCCCATTCCCTCCCCTCCCCATCACTCTCTCACATTCCCCCTGCTCTTCTCCCTTCTCCTGCTCTCTCCTCTGCTCTCCCCTCATTCCTATATTTTCTATATTATCAATTGTTCAAATGTTATCTTTATTCTGTATATTCTTGTTACTGTTGTGTCAGCTAGAATTAGCTAGACATACTTTCTGTGAAGCCCTCTGAGACATGCTTGTGAATTAGGGCTATATATAAATAAACTTGACCCTGTGTCTGTAGTGACAGCCCTGTCTCTGTAGTGACCGGCCCTGTCTCTGTAGTGACCGGCCCTGTGTTTGTAGTGACCAGCCCTGTGTCTGTAGTGACCAGCCCTGTGTCTGTAGTGACCAGCCCTGTGTCTGTAGTGACGGCCCTGTGTCTGTAGTGACCGCCCTGTGTCTGTAGTGACTGGCCCTGTGTCTGTAGTGACGGCCCTGTGTCTGTAGTGACAGTGACGTGTTAATCCTCACCATCCTAATCATTTACGGGCAGGGTGGTCTACAGCCATCATGTGATGTCATTCTCTGTGCAGACTGTTTTTCCACATTCAAGGAAAGTTGTTGTCAGTAAAAGCTTGGCCCCATCGGCCCTGAGGGCTTTCTTTGTCAGTATGTCATCGGCCCTGAGGGCGTTCTTTGTCAGTATGTCATCGGCCCTGAGGGCGTTCTTTGTCAGTATGTCATTGTAGGACTTGCTCAGTCTTGATGCTGAAACTTGCACTTTGTGTTTTGAAGTGTTCAACTCATCACAGACACAGTATTTATCTGAGTTTGATCAAGTGTATTTTCTGTGCTTCAGAAGGAAATAGCCTCTAACACCTCTTAATGACTAACCACAGCATTATGGATCTTAATGACTAACCACAGCATTATGGATCTTAATGACTAACCACAGCATTATGGATCTTAATGACTAACCACAGCATTATGGATCTTAATGACTAACCACAGCATTATGGATCTTAATGACTAACCACAGCATTATGGATCTTAATGACTAACCACAGCATTATGGATCTTAATGACTAACCACAGCATTATGGATCTTAATGACTAACCACAGCATTATGGATCTTAATGACTAACCACAGCATTATGGATCTTAATGACTAACCACAGCATTATGGATCTTTGTAGCTGCACTGCGTTTTATTCAGTTGATCCTGTCTTCTGCTTTAAGATTGGAGAGCTGAAAGCCAACCATGAAGCCATGCAGCTGGAACTAGAGGGCTGCCACACAGAACAGCTGCAGTGTGTTCAACAGCAATATGACGAGTCTCTAGAAGGTCAGTGAATAACACTGGAATGAGTATTTCAAGCTACATATCCTTTAAAGCTTCATTGTTCCATGAGGTTTTTGTTTTTTCATTATGTGTGCATTCTTGTAATCATGTCATATGTGGGATAGTTATTAGCTTTGTCCTGTGCTGTACCGTTAGCAGTTTTAGGCTACATCCTCACTAGGCTGTTTGCATGAACGGAGCAGTCGGTCCGCACTGGCCTTCTGTCGTCCTCTCTCCGTCCATACAGCTCCCCATTCAGCTACACTGCCATGCATGACCGCAAGCTGGCAGTTTAGTGTGCATAAGAATTGTAATTGTATTTTACAGCAGGAGAGAGAGTGAGCAGGAGAGAGGGAGGAGAGAGCGCCTGCTATCATTTGTGCATATTAATTAAACAACCCTCAACTCACTGACCAGATACATCGATTTCCTTCACTCTGATGTGGATGATTCATTTAAAGTTTATGAAGCTGCATCAATCCCGCTAGAAATAGACAGAACAATCCTGGAAGCGAGGCGATTTGACCTGCTCTGAGTAATGGTGATGACATTTTGCGGGAGGGAGGACGGGGAGCGGAGCCTCGGTTTAGGCAAACGCCTTGAGGCTCAGAACAATAGGGGCAGTGTGGATAATAGGTGCAAACGAAGTGTGTGAATCCATACAAAACGACCTAATGTAGACATGGCCTCATAGAAATTGTTCTTTGATGATAGTATTAGTACATTCACACAGGGCTTTCATTTATTGCTCACTGTTTGTAGTCATTTCAAGTCTTAAAATCTCTGTAGCTGTAATTATGCGTCTATAAAATGTGCATTATTTGCTATCACATGCCATAAACCTGTCATCTCTTTAGAGCTCCGGAAGGTTCACAATCAGGAGCAGCAGTCTTTGAACAACTCATTGAAAGAAGCAGAAGCTGCTCTATCTGTAAGTCTCACTTTTTTCTGTTAAAGAAGTTGCCACAGATAGTGTCATGACAGATGGTACATTGATGAACTGCTTGTATCTGAAAGTTTGTGTTGAGTTTGTGCTGTGTGCCCAACAGGGACAGATCCAAGAGCTGACTGTAGAGAACAGTTCTCTCATTGAGAAGATACAAGCAGAGGAGAACAGGAGGAAAGAGCTGGCTGAAAAGTGTCAGGTACTTAACTGTCATTCTGTGCTATCCTTATCTGTGTGCTTATTATATAGCAGGGCTTCACTACATTATTGAAACATCCCATGATCCAGGTGTTGGTTGCCTCTAGGCAGTGATGTAGAGGTAAATCAGTGTTGGGCAAAGCATGGACCTGGAGATCACCATTTTAAAAAAAACACACCCAGGTGTTGAAGTAAGCAACTCCATATACTTGCAGATCCTTTCCAAAAAATTAGAATATCATGGAAATAACATGGATAACCGTGGGCTTCAGCGGATTGTCAAGCAAAGACGATTCAAAAATTTGGCAGAGATTCAGAGGGAGTGGACTGAGGCTGAAGTCAGTCATAACTGAGAAGTAACTGCTGATTTTCTTCAAACTATTCTAATTTCTTGAAATACTGTATTGGGGGTTTTCTGGAGCTGTAGGCCAAAATTATGAAAAATGAAACCAATAAAGGCTGTATATTACATACCCAGTTTTCAAGTAACTTGTATCCGCTTAAAAAAGGTCAGTGAACCTTTAACCAAATTTAAAAAAGGACTTAAATGCATGATGTGAAGCTCCACTCCATCTCTGGCTAAACTATAACACAGCCCCCCCCCCCCCCCCCCTCTCTCCATCCAGAATGTAGAATTGTAATTTAGCAGAAGTGCTGCAGTAACGTTGGGCTGCCTCCTCATCAGTGTTAAGTGGCTGCACCCTCCACTCTGCCTGTGCACAGTAGAATAATTGAGTTAGCCACCTCAGATCACCCTGCTGCTCCATATCTGCTATAAATAGACAATAACAGCAACAACCCAGTGTCTGGGCGGAGCTGTGAATTGTGGTGCAGTGTTACAAATTCACCGTCGTTTACACACGAGGATTAGTTTCAACACTAACTTGATGCAGTATTTATTGCTTAAACATGATCTTTCCATGTTTGTGCTTTATAAGGATCGTTGTGTGTTCGTTTAATTGATTCTGCAAGCCCTAAGCATTGAATAGTTGCAACAGCTGCATGGCGCCCTCTGTTGTGCGGTTCTGGAGTTATGGGCCCATGACATTTCCAAGGCGAGGACAAAGTCTGGCAGTGTTTCTGCACTCATTTTGGAAGTCTTACTGGTCCCTGAATATCTCTCTGCTGCTTTTTCACCATCCAGAAAGACCCACACACCCTGTACCTGGAACAGGAGCTTGATAGCATCAAGGTTGTGGTGGACATGAAGAACAAACAGCTGCACCAGCAGGAGCAGAAGCTGATGCAGATGGACAAACTGGTGAGACTCCCAAGCAGATGAAAATGCCATCACGTGCATTTTGACATCATCACGTCATTACGTCATCATACTCGTACTTTTTCAGACGGAGAAAAATGGGAAGTTAGATGAGAGACTGAACAAGGTCCAGCAGGAGAATGAAGACCTCAAAGCCCGCATGGACAGACATGCTGCACTATCAAGGTGAGAGTTTAAACATCATCACAACTTCATGTTTTCTTTATCTTGTTTGAAGTAAGAGAAATGAAGGACATAGTTAATAGAAGTGAGGTGCACACCAAGGTACTGTGCTTCTCCCTCAACACTTCATTGACTGCATTACTGTAAGTACATGTTGTGGCCATCAGTTTTGCTGTGGTTTAATTAGATGCCTTGATTTAATCTGTGCCAGTGAATCAGACATCATTCTGCAAATCATAGTTCATAAGAATTTTACTCATACTTGAGAGTGCAGGCAAAGTGGAACATGGAGCTGCAGAACTCACTTTTGAGGACGTCCAAATTTAAATGACTGTAGGTGCCTACAGTAGGCTGAAAATGGGTCGGTGAATTGCTAATGATGAAAAGCTTGCACACTACTTGGTGGGGGGAAAGGAGGACTTGAAAATATATGCAAAGTAGGCGTGTCTGGGTTATGTCTGTAATTTAAGTAGTCCATGGAGGCTGGGTTTACCCAGGCTAAGATGTTCCTACACACACAATTGGCTGGGTCTGAGGGTGGGAAGCCGGTGGGGTGTGTCCTGGTCGCTGTACTAGCGCCTCATCTGGGGCCGGTTGCACCAACTGTTCTTAACTATGCCTGGTCGTAACTCCTACGTCGGTCTTAGTTAAGACCAGTCTTTAGAGTGGATTTACGCCTGTTGCACCAACACGGCTTACGTCTGGTCTTGACTACGCTGGTCGTAGCAATGCGCGTTCATGTGAATTGTCGGGGAATGCCCTCTGATTGGCCCACAAATGTGCCTCGTGCCCTGCTATTTCACTGACCCCCGCGAAAATAACTTCCTTTGTTTTTTTACAGTGGCCACTACTGTATGTGCGTCACTACACTACACTCCTCCCACCCTCCCTCGCTCCGGGGGAAAAATGGCGGCGATTGAGCCAGACAGTCTGAATGAAATTGAATGTAACATTCCCAATTCTATGTATTAAATTCTAAAAAAAATTAACGGCAACATTTGGGAAGGCTAAGCCACACAACTAGTTAGTTATAATCTTAACATCGTGCTTCAAAGACGGAGAACTGGCTGTGTTACGACGATGACGGTAAGGAGTCAAAAAGGTCTCTGCGGAGATCTCTGTTACAGGCAGGCACTACGCCTCCTCCTGACCAGGCGTAACTCTTACGCCTGGGCGTAGTGAAAATAAGGCTTAAGCCGTCTTGGTGCAACCGGCGTAGCTGTTAGGTCGTAAAGTTACGACCAACTTAGCTTAAGACCAGTGTAAGACCAGTTGGTGCAACCGGCCCCTGGTCTATTGGGGTGCCTGTTCGGGGGAAGGGGAACTGGGGGGAATTGCGTGATCCTCCCACATGCTATGTCCTGCCGGTGAACCCCCTCGCTCTCAGGTGAAAAGAAGCGGTTGTATCGGAGGAAGCTGGTGCTAGTCGACAACTCTCCCCAGATCGGCAGAGGGGGTGGAGCAACAACGGGGACAGCAGGCGGAATTGGCCAAGGACAATTGGGGAGAAAATGTGAGAAAAATCAGGAGGGGGGGGCCGCTATGCAAAGTACAGGCGTTTCAGTCTCAGACTACACCTTCCTCAGTCCAAAATGGAAAATTAATGGTATTTTTGTCATATCTGCAAGTTAGGATTCGAAACTTGGAACAGAACCCAAATTGCACAATCATATCTAAAAGATGCAGATGTGAAAGGTATGGTTCATTTGTTGAAGCTATGTGAAACCACCTGAATGACAAAATGCATCAAAGTAAGAACTTTGCCACTGATCACAGACAAAATCAAACGGCATAGGTAAGAGCCCTCTGTCCTTGGGTTGTAGGTTCAGCTGACCATTTCTCCAGATTTGTGCTCCAAAACATTCCTAAATTGTCTGTTTTTGTTTATGCCCATCCCTTCCGTCTCGCCCACATCCCCCATCCCAGACAATTGTCTACAGATCAGGTGGTGCTCCAGGAGTCCCTTCATAAGGAGTCCAAGGTGAACAAGCGTCTGTCCATGGAGAACGAGGAACTGCTGTGGAAGCTCCACAACGGGGACCTGAGCAGCCCCCGCAAAACGTCTCCCACTTTCACCTCCCCCTCCCCGTCCCACTCCCTCAGCCTCCAGTCTCCCCGCATCTCGGCCGTCTTCTCCAGCCCCCCCGTCTCACCCAGATAACCACGGCTCCCCCGCTTCCAGGAAGCAGACCCTCTTTCCGTTTGGACAGAGGTGTCCCTCTGGAGGCGAGCCATATTAACGGACTCATTTAGCTGTTAACCGTTGCTGTACAGTTGCTCCACAAATCTTTGTTTTCCTTTGGTTTGGTATCCCTGTAGAATAAAGGATTTTTAATATAACTCAAGAGTGCCTCGGATGTCTTCTCTTTTTGCTGCCTTAACACCTGAGGAACTCCCTGCAACCATATTGGACAGCTACCTCTCTTTTTTATCTTGTTTGTTTTCCTTGTTTGATTGACCAAGGGACCAATCCAAGTGGTTGTTTGTGCATGTGTTTGAAATGTCACTGAACCCTCCTAATGCAGCTTTAAAGTTTGGGGTCTTGGCAAAGAGTTGACCAGGGGAAGCTTTGCTTGGCAGACACGCACTGCATATCTGTGTGGATTTAAAATTGTGTGTTGACCCTTTTTGATATGCATTTACTGTAATAAAGAAAGTCCTGTATAGTCTTTCTAGTCTGAATTTGTATTTGTGAAATGGTCTTGGGGAGTTCCAGTTGTGAAAAATGGCTTCCCACCCACAGACACGGCCAATTGTGCCTGTATGGATGCCCGGCCAACGCGGAGGCTCGAACCTGCAACCCTCGTGTTGATATGCAGGGAATCGACCACTGTATTGTCCCATTTAGAGTAAAATGGATGATAAAGCAGACTGTTTTGGGGCCTGATTGACGGGTCGCCTGTGTCCATTTTTGTGCTAGCCACGCGGCTCAGTGGGAAACCCCTGGTCTTGTGCGGCTCAGTGGGAATGCCCTGGTCTTGTGCTAGCTGCGCGAGAACAGATGACAGCGGCCAAAACGCCACACTTGAGGCTTTAAAATGAGTTCTCAAACCAATGGGTGATGTCACATTCACTTGTAAAAAAAAATTTAAGTCTATGGAGATGGTCTTCATCTTCATTTCTCCATGGCAGTCTGCAGATGATGCTCTGCCTATATGGTTACCTTGAAGATGTTTCATGTAGACATTGTCACTAAACATCAGTGGTTTGCAGCATTTGACACAGTCCCTGGGAAACCTCAAGGTTGACCTCATTTAAATTGGTGGAGCAGGTATTGCCTCAATTGATATTAAAGGAACACTCCGCCCATTTTCAACCAGCTTTGTATCATTAGAACATCAGTAGTATATCAGAAAACTAAACTGTTTTGAAGTCTGTTGTTTAATTTGACAGTTATTGAGTGTTAAAGTGTGGACCAGTGACATCACTGGTCCACACTAACTCAAATGAATAACTCATTAACTCAAATCAACTCTCAATAACTGTCAAACTAGATGAATGATGAATAGTTTGACAGTTATTGAGAGTTGATTTGAGTTAATGAGTTATTAATTTGAGTTAGTGTGGACCAGTGATGTCACTGGTCCACACTTTAACACTCAATAACTGTCAAATTAAATAACAGACTTCAAAACAGTTTACAGTTTTCTGATATACTACTGATGTTCTAATGATACAAAGCTGGTTGAAAATGGGCGGAGTGTTCCTTTAACTGAACACTTGTTTGCATCGCAAAGAATGTGTTTCTTATCCTTACCCATACTATATTTCAAAACAATTGTATGAATAATTATGTAAACCTTAAATGCTGCAAGACCCCATAAATATAGCCATATGACCAGCAGCAACTGTTCACTGAGCTATTGAGTAAGAAAAGTGGAAAATGAAGCAACTGTGTCAGTGGACCAGAATAAGATCCGGGCCTACAATTCACATTCCACATACGGAGTACATTAGGACAGCAGCCTGGCACACTGCTCTGCTTTCCAGATTCTCTCCACGGCATGCTGCAGAGCCAGAGTGAGTCTCTCCATGGCATGCTGCAGAGCCAGAGTGAGTCTCTCCATGGCATGCTGCAGAGCCAGAGTGAGTCTCTCCGCACCCTTTTCATAGATTTCAGTTCCGCTTTCAACACAATAGACCCGGTCAAACTTTTCCAAAAAATGACAGACATGAACATTCCCCTCTCCCTCTGCTATCTGATTAGAAGCTTCCTGTGGCAGAGGCGTCAGAGGGTCAGGATAGGCAGCCTCCTGTCCTCCCCTCTGACCCTCAGTACTGGTGCCCCCCAGGGCTGTGTCTTTTCCCCCTGGCTCTTCTCCATCTACACCAACCTCCTTACATCCCACCACAGCTCAGTTTCATTTTTCAAATATGCAGACGACACCACCATAACTGGACTCATCACCAACAATAATGAAGATCACTACCGGAACCAAGTGGCCCAAGCGGTCACTTGGTGCCAGGACAACAACCTACAACTCAACACCTCCAAAACCAAAGAACTCATCACAGACTTCAGACGGAATCCACCCCCCAAGACACCCCTCCACATCTCCGGTCAACCCATAACCACCACAGACACATACAAATTCCTGGGCACCCACATCAGCAACACACTCAAATGGGACAATAACACCGGTCACATAATCAAAAAGGCCAATCAAAGACTTTTTCACCTCCGGCAGCTCAAAAAATTCAAGGTAAAATCCAATCTGCTCCTCCAGTTTTATACAGCCATACTAGAAAGCATCCTCACCTCATCCATAACCATCTGGTACGGCAACCTGGACAGTAACTCACGAAACAAACTCCAACGAATAATAAAAAAAGCTTCAAAAATTATAGGTACCCCACTCCCATCACTAGACACTCTCTACCATAAACGGACAATCACACGAGCACAAAAAATAGTTTCTGACCCATCTCACCCAGCCAATCACCTGTTTCAACTGTTGCCCTCTGGACGGCGCTTCAGATCACTCTCCACCAAAACAACACGTTTCAAAAACAGTTTTTTCCCCACTGCCATCAGGTTTCTAAACTCCACTCACCCCTGAAACCCCCAGCAATGTATATGTTGAATGTTCTGTATTTATGTTGTTATATGTCTGTCTATGTACTGTAATGTCTCATGCTGACACTATATTCATGTGCTAACAATTGCTGTACCGAAAGCAAATTCTGCCGACTTGTTGTGCAGTCCTTAATAAATGAATCTGAATCTGAATCTGAATCCATGGCATGCTGCAGAGCCAGAGTGAGTCTCTCCATGGCATGCTGCAGAGCCAGAGTGAGTCTCTCCATGACATGCTGCAGAGCCAGAGTGAGTCTCTCCATGGCATGCTGCAGAGCCAGAGTGAGTCTCCATGGCATGCTGCAGAGCCAGAGTGAGTCTCTCCATGGCATGCTGCAGAGCCAGAGTGAGTCCATGGTATGCTGAGCCAGAGTGAGTCTCTCCATGGCATGCTGCAGAGCCAGAGTGAGTCTCTTCTCTTCATGGCATGCTGCAGAGCCAGAGTGAGTCTCCATGGCATGCTGCAGAACCAGAGTGAGCGCCTCCATGGCATGCTGTAGAGCCAGAGTGAGTCTCTCTACGCCATGCTGCAGAGCCAGAGTGAGTCTCCATGGTATGCAGAGCCAGAGTGAGTCTCCACGGCATGCTGCAGAGCCAGAGTGAGTCTCTTCATAGCATGCTGCAGAGCCAGAGTGAGTCTCTCCATGGCATGCTGCAGAGCCAGAGTGAGTCTCTCCATGGCATGCTGCAGAGCCAGAGTGAGTCTCTCCATGGCAGAGCCAGATGAGTCTCTCCATGGCATGCTGCAGAGCCAGAGTGAGTCTCTTCATGGCATGCTGCAGAGCCAGAGTGAGAGTCTCCATGGCATGCTGCAGAACCAGAGTGAGCGCCTCCATGGCATGCTGCAGAGCCAGAGTGAGTCTCTCTACGCCATGCTGCAGAGCCAGAGTGAGTCTCCACAGCATGCTGCAGAGCCAGAGAGTCTCTTTATGGCATGCAGAGCCAGAGTGAGTCTCTCTCTTCACGGCATGCTGCAGAGCCAGAGTGAGTCTCTCTTCACGGCATGCTGCAGAGCCAGAGTGAGTCTCCACGCCATGGTGCAGTGATGATGGCTGCTGTCCTCTTTTCCAGCCCTACTATTTAAGTTAAATTGGCTGTAGAGGCTAACTGTGATTACTCTGTGATGTTTGATATTTGATTAATTCAGCAATCTGTCTGACCTCAGTGCCAGGATTGACAACCCTCACATGTGTTGCTTTCTGTCATACAGGTAGTATAGGAATTATAATAATAAACCTTGCCATGGCGATTGTAGGTAGCAAATCTTTATGTTTACACACTCTAAAAATACATTCAGATTTCTTGTTGAAATGTACAGTCTGATTATGTCTGGAACCCCACGTCTCACTGGCTGGTGTCATACAGTTATATGTAAGCTATACTCCCAGTCTCCCACATCAAACGTAACCATGAGACAGGCCATGCTTCAGCTACTTGGAGATGATGTTGGTTGCCACAGTTGTCTCTCCATGCTGGTTCTTGGCTTTGCAGATGTACCTGCCAAAGTCGATGGTCTCCAGGTCCTCTATGGTGATGATGCTCTGGGAGACCCGGGTGGTGTGGCCCATTCCTCTGTTGACCAGCCTCTGGGACACTTGGATGTCAACGGGACGGTGGCCCTGAACAATATGTTGTTATATTCTGTTATTTATTGGTGAAATTCAAGGGCAGGAAAACAAACTATCATTCACGATGGCTAGAAAGCACCCCAAACTACTCTAACTTCTCAACAACTAGATTTTTTTTAAATAGACTAGTACCCCAAAATTATGTCCTTACCTGCCACAATGACTGTTAGGAGTAGACAATATCACAACACTCAGACTAAATGTAGCCTACCTTTGGCTGGTGGCAGGTGTTCATTTCCTACCCTGTTTATAATGATGCATACATTTTGAAACTTATTATTATTCTTACCTGTCCAGGATAGGACCAGGTGAAGCTCACATCCACCTCTGGTTCACCCAGGACGGTGCAGGTAATATTGATGTTGTCCCCTCCTGTCACAGAATCAGGAGAGGCTTCCAGGCTCACAAATGGTGGCCCGCTAGGAACTGTCGGGAAGAGAAGGCAAATAATGTGATTTGTCCAAATCAGACAAAAAGTAATCTATTACTTTGTTTTGTTTTGACTATAGCGCCAGTTTATTGAAGACACTACTTGCATCCAAATTATTTACTGAACAATTAAGATATTGATAAGAGAAGTTTAGTTATACATACTAACTCTAGTAGGGATCACTATGTTATCAATTGTTTTGAGGGAAGTACATTCTCCACAAATTCATGAATATGAATTATATGTAAATGATGAAGCGATATTTCCAGTCCGCATTTAATATTTGAGCAACAAAACCCCCTCATCATCAGGCCAATCTCTATTTCTCTTCTATTCTCTCATTTGCCAGTCAAACGTGCCAGGGAGATTTATTTCACCTAAACCACATACAATTTCCATTTCAGAAATCCACCACTCATCCACCTTTGAGTTGTGACTGTGAGACCAAGACACGATTTCCATTTCATTTGGCAGGTACATAAACCAAGAGCAGACAGCATGTGGTCAGCTTTTGACAACTCTCATATACTCTCCTTTCCTTTCCTGGAAGCTGATGATGAAGCAAAGCACCCAGGAGTAGCCAGCAGGTGATTCATGACTTGAGTGAAAATGGCTCTCGTGGTGGCTCTAAGCACGTGATGACAAGCTGCATGGCCACTGTGTTTGACAGTTACAGTAAAGGCACAGGCAAATCAATACTGTTCCTGCACTTACTGTAATATCACCAGTGTTTACCAGGATGAGAATGATTCTATATCCATAACATACAAGTGGTTTTAAGGAGAATGGGGAATTACATTGTTAGTGTTTGGCTCTTGTTAAAAGAAGCAGCATTTTCCATTGCCATCATAAAGACGAAAGGTCCAACTGATTGTTTTTGTCAGTAGTAATTAGCATTACCCTCAGAAAGATGAGTGGATTAGACTTAGACTATTAAAAGAGCTTTACGACATTGCAGAGATATCTTCATAAAGGAAAAGTAGTTTCACTAAGTGCTTCTCTTATTTTAGGGTATAATCACTTAAACTATTGGGGAAGTCATTAAAGAAATTCCAGGAGTAATAAAGTTTTTCAATGTGCAACACGCTGTTTGTTATCTATTGACATTATCTCATTATATTGGTTATTCCGTTCCATCAGAGAATTCCCCATTCTCGTGGGAATCGAAAAAATATTCTTTCTCGCTTTTTATTTTTTTGTTTTTGCTCCAAGTGAAATATTTTATGGTCACTTACGATTCAGTAGGTGGCTGGTTGGCTTGGTTCCAGGCTTAAAACTCTTTATTTAAGAATTTTTTGAAACATCTATGGAGAAAATTAATGGGGAATTCTCTGATGGAACGGGAGCTGAGGAAAAGTGGGCGGTCACGGTTGAGCTCTCTAGTGAATTAAGAGTGTGATTGCTGGGTCTCTACCCTCCACATAGAGCAGCTGGTACTTTGTGGAGATTTGGGGGGTTCCCTTGGTCACAGCCTTGCAGTAGAAGACCCCCTGGTGCTCGGGACTGGGGTTCTGCAGGGCGAATCCCTTGGTGGGGTTGTAGGTCACCAGGGTCCCGTCCGCTGTGATCTCCTCCGGAGGGACCTCCCTGTGCAGCGTCACCTTGGCTTGCGGGATGGTCACACGGCAGGGAACAATAGCAGGGCGGTCCGGCCGCAGGTACACAATCTCAAAGTAGATGGCAGAGGGGACAAAGAGGTTGTCTGCATCTGGTCAGAGGGAACAATGTGTGGGGTTACACTATCACTCGTATTGTATTTGTATACTTTATTATCCCTGTGGGGAAATTTATCCTCTGCATTTGACTCATCCAATACTAGGTACCTACCTAGAACCTAGGAGCAGTGGGCAGCCACAGTGCAGCACCCGGAGATCAACTCCAGTGCTTTTGCCAGTGCCTTGGTCAGGGGCACTGACAGGAGTATTAACCCTAACATACATGTCTTTGACGGCGGGAAGAAACCGGAGCATCCGGACCCCGGCGGACACACACAAACACGGGAAGAACATGCAAACTCCACGCAGAAAGGACCTGGGACGGACCGGGGTTCGAACCCAGGCCCTTCTTGCTGTGAGGCAACAGTGCTAACCACCATCCTTTAACAGGTTGGTTAGGTTTGATCAATACAAAGGCCAACAGTCAGATTAGCAATGCGTCCGTCTACACACCTAAAATGTAACATGCACGTGTATCATAATCATTCACCTGGGAAGTAGATGTATGAGGTGGAGATGCGATCTGGATCCCTCTCGCACTCAGTCCCATCACACAGTATCAGCCAGCAGCTGTACACCCCTGTGTCAGCAGCAGAGGGCGACGTCAGGATCAACTGACTGTACTTGTCACTCTGCCTTATGCTGGAGGGAGGGAGGGCAGGCAAAGATAACACATTGATTAATAGATCATTACCTATGAATTGACACTACCACAAACAGGTGATGATGTCCGCCAGGCACCTGAGGCGCGAGTCGTTGAAGGTGTCCAGGTAGGACGGGTAGGACCATCCGATCTTGTTGCCTTTGCAGCGCAGCTCGATGTTTCTCCCAGGGGTCAGGGTGGTGGTGTCGCCCAGGCGCAGGAAGCGGCCCTTCTCCAGCACCTGCGTGAGCAGGGACTGGCCTTTCCCTCCTGCATCCTTTTCCTTCAGTTTGGGGAAGCGCGCCTTCACCCGTTTCCCCCCTGGCCTGATGCGGTTCTCCCCTGCGTCTTTCCTGCGCTTGACTTGTTGGCAGGCCCCTATATATAGGCAACATAACCAGAGAGGAATTAGTAGACCCAATCAAGATGGTTAAAAAGAAGACACACCACCACCATCCCCTCTGTCACTGTCCTAGTGTCCTTTCACCCAGACCCAGGTTATGTCAGGCTGTTCAGCCTTGACTGAAGCAGCAGAGAGCCAGCCTGGTGGTGAACAGCTCAGTATGTCCATCTGGAGATCTAGTCAATATTTCCCCCCAGCTGCATCAACAGTTGGGCAGGAAGCTTGAAGTCTTTATTACTGGCACAAAATGCCCCGACGCCAGTCTCTCTCACAGCAACGTTCTCTTTTTCTTGGAGGCCGTGGAACATATAAACCATAAAAAAAAACAACAGTAGTGAAAAATAATTTCAGGTTTTGGTGTTTCATTGCTCTATGCAGAATTAATGAGAGCTCCAAGAAAAGGTCAACAGCGAAGGCCGAGTTAATTAGAAACGCCTGTCGCATGCCTCAGATGCAGCTGGTTTGAGTTGGTCTGCAGAGAAACACTGCAAAAACAAATACTATCTCTTATTTGACTCAAAACCTTTTCCATCTTAATTGGCATACATTGTCCGAAACACAGACACATGTAGTTCAGGGTCAGCGTATCCCTGACGAAGCATAATAGCGTTTATGAATAAGTACTGCCTGTCTTTGCCATTATGTAAATGAGATTACTTCTTTCTGACTACACCTCCCAGCATACTCCCCATCAGCCATCACAGATACTGGTAGCTCCAGCCAACCTCCGATTATCGAATCCTCTCTCTACTTCCAGATTACAGTCAAATTCTCAAGTAACAGTAACTTCACAAGGCTCAAAGAGGGAAATCTACTGCAAAAGATCATGGAGGAGCTACAGATGTGGAGTAAGCAGATTTACTCACCATTTTGCAGCTGCACCCAGAGCAGTGCCAGGGAAAGGACAACCCAAAGTTTCATGGTGTCTTGAGGCTCTCTAGGACCACAAGGGCCAGTGAGACAAGGAGAGGGACGCGCTCAGTGGGATAGGAGGTCAGACCCGGTGCTTCGCTGGAACTCTGCAGGCTCCAGCTGCCCTGTTTAGATTTCCAGCTCCATCCTCCTCACAGACAGACGGAGAGGAAAAGGGAAAATAACTTCAGCTCCCCTCTGCTCAAACCCTCTGTGCTCCACACAGGAGAAGAGCAGATACATATACTGTGGAGCCCTCTGCTGGACTTCAGTGTGCATCCTACAGATTGTTATGCTGCCTTCCAGACAACTGGGACCTTCGGTTTTACTGGCCTCCTACTAGGAAAAGTGCGCTGGAACGGCACTCAAAGTGGGAGCTCCGACTTGAAAACTGGGAGAAAAAAATCTACCCCCACTAGGCTGGGAATCAGTTGTCTGACGTCAATGGCCGCAACCATGGAGTATGTAGTCCAAAGTATGAAGTGCCTAAATAAAATGTATAACGGAATCTGTTACCGTTACCTTATGTGCCGTTGCTGCTCCTCATTTTCGTTTAAATATGCAAGGAGGGTGCTCTGCTCGTTGTTAAGCTGTCCTGCTATTTGTCAAACAAAAAAAAGTTTGTCGTGTGTCCGCCATGTTTCTTGCTTGCGTTTTGCCTTTGTGCTCTGGAATGCTTTGAAGGTGGGGGGTGGGACTTTTCCACTGGGAAACACCCACGTCCCAGGTGTCTGGAAGGCAGCATCTGTTTCAGGTGCTGCAGTAATGATTGCAATTATGTCTTGTTTGGTTGATACTCGTCAAGTTATCAGACCTCCAGTGTGGTCCAAAAACTTCCAGCGGTCATTGAGAGTGGTCAGGTGAAGGACTATCAGCTTCATGAGTCTAACTTACTGTTAGACTGCTGCTTTCTCATAAACTTTACATGAAACGTTTTTCAAAATGGGATGTCCACTATTTGAAAACATTGACACCTCTTCTAACAAAAATAATGGCTGGTTTTAAAGTCATCTAAACAGTTTTTGAGGATAGAATCAAATCATATGTAATTTCGACATATTAAATTATCCAATTTAGGAAGCAGCATTTTTCCCAAAATGGTTGTATATTGAAATTAACCCCTTTACATAATGATGTAGGAAACCAAAACACCAAACACCGGTCTTACTGGAAAATACATTTATTGCATTTATCAATGTAGTTAGTAACAACTGATAGTACATAATTTCATCATGGTTACTTACTTCTATGCACTGGAAAACAATCATCCCATAAACTCACTGGAAGACTCTACACACTCGATGTAGAGGTTCATTTAAAAGTCTAGAAGAGCTACTTTTGGTCCTGGTGAGGGCATCCTCTAACTTTGTTCCACATTTATTTAGACTACCGGACCATTGCAAGATGATGATCTATCAACCCGATCAATCAACTACATACCCTACACTACAACCTCAGCATCTCTCAAGAAGATACAAAATGTTCATCAAATGTCAGAGGGTGTGGTAAAAACTCTGGCAGTACATCACAGGTAGAAGATCAGAAAGCAAACAAGTTTCTACATAATGTAAACTGGAGCTCATTGAGCCATACCATTCATACCACAAGACAGACACACCAGTGGCCCCTACAAGCCCAGAGGAAAGAATGTAAGCAGCAAATCTTTAGGCAATTGGTCCCACTAAGTCTCTTGAAACAACTGGTTACGAAACAACGCTAGACTTACAAAGCCGATAGATTCAGTCCTTTGGTGCACTGAAGTAGGACATTGAGGTCAAGAGAAGACAGAAGAAGACGTTCAAACCGGAGAGAAGGTTTGAATATGCCCAGTTAAAGACTCATTTTTAAATTATGTGGTAAGATAACAGTTTGACTGGCAATTAACATGCTATGCATCTCGGAAACATGTTTGTTGGCAAAATACTCTGGTTAAGTGAGAATAATTCCAGGAAAGGTATGATAACCTGTAGAAAAAAAAATACACAAAACATAGCCTATGTTACTCCAATAGAGTAGAAAAAATTGAATTCTTGAGTAGAATGCTGTATCAAATAAACACATTATGTTTATATTCACTGATTGTAACAGTTCATAGATAAAACATCCAAGCAACAATAAAAAGACTAAAGTAAACTTGTGCTGTACAAGACCACCACTAACGCCTGCAGAGGGCGCACTACTACAGTAAAGGTCAATATTAGTAGTAAAGTACTAGCTACAGACCTGGAAATCTCATCAGCACTCCTTTTACTCCATTGGCACACAACACTTGACCCACTTTCAGGGCTCTGAATACGTTGTCATGACATGCGAGTGCATGCAAACATATTTGAGTGTAACATTGATTTGTCTGAATTTGGCTGTGAGCTCAAATACTTTTCGGTAACACTTGACAATGGCCTTATTCCAGTGAATTAAGGAAAAGGGGCCGTTTGCACAAAGCACCGAACCAAAGTAAGGTGTCCATAAAATTGAATCGGCTGCACAAAACACTCTTAAATATTGTGCTTATGTTTTCCTTAAAATGTTTAACCTTAAGGAGAAGATTTAAGGGTGCTTTGTGCAACCGATTTTATTTTATGGACACCTTAACAGGCTCTAAGGAAAATCTTAACTTAAGGTGCTTTGTGCAACTGGCCCAAGCATTCTAAGTACACAATATTACTGTGTAGACAAGGCACTTGATGAAAATCTCTGATATGCACACCATATATTGCTTCATTAAAACAGTGATGTTACACCATTGTAAGTGTAAAGTATTATTATCTACACAGTAATATTGTGTACTTTTCCTGTCGTTAATGTACGTGTTACTACACTGGATTAAGGCAAGTAAAGTGTGTAAAGTGCCACTTTTCTCTTATCATTATTTGTTAACAAGTAGCCTATCACAATTTCACATGTATGCATGTGGAATACTCATGCTAAATACGGATACGATTAATTGGTAGCATGTCATAATCCTGAAGTGGGGCTTTTTCAGTGTGGTTTGCTTATGTCAAAGAACATTACCGATGAGTTTTTCCCCCAACAAACTAACATTATAATACTAGTACATTATCAAAATCTCTCCATTTAATGATATACTGGACCTTTAAAAGGATAACAGATTTCAAAGACCGTATGCTGAAAAGTCCACCTGTGCAAACAGGCTTAAAACACTAAAACTGAACAGAAAAGATTCATTCATGCCATTATAAACATTAGTCCAGATATAAAAGCATTGCCACAGTCTTGCCATGACTGCTTCAATGTTACAAGGAAAAGACCATCACTCTCCAGTGTGTTACCTGTCCTCTCAATTCATGTAGGTACTCTGCTGTCCGTACTGGACAGCCATATTGTATGCGGTCCCAACATAGTGACAGAGATCAGGAGGCCACCGCTCCCCATCGCATCACCACTAATACAGAATACTGATGCTCCCTTTGGCTATTGAATGCGCGCTTGTGACTGAGGCACAGATGGTAAGCTGTATATACAGGTATATCAAGGCGTGGCTCTTCACAGAGTCTATGATTGACCTGGTGACCTTTAACACCGGCTGGTCTTCTCTGGGCAGATGAAGCGTTCCTGGTCCCCTGCTGCCGTGTCCATGCCGCCCTGCTGCTTCTCCCTGTTGGCTTTGCAGTTTTCCTGGGTGCTGCTGCTGCTGTTGCTGAGAGGGCCCTGGAGTTGGCGCTGGCGCTCCACACTGTGCCACATGCCATAGCCGAAGTAGATCAGGAAACCTGAGATGTAGAGAAGCGTTGGGAGTTATAGATCCAAGATACCATATCTGATCCCCAAATGTTCATAGTGAGTGCAATGCTTTTCATAATGTGGGCCTACGGCTAAAAAGGGACTCACCCACAGCCATCCACACAGAGAAACGTATCCAGGTGTCTCCACTCAGCTGAACCATGAGGTAAATATTGACGAAAACACTCAAAATGGGCAGAAAAGGCAGAAGAGGAACCTGTGGCAGCAGCAACAAACACAAAGACAACCATCAGTTTTTGTGACCTACAAAACAGAATACCGTGTCTAGAAAGTTCAGTGACAACAAAGTCTGACTGTGTAGAATTATGTTTACTTCTGAGCGACAAATCGAACAATCTAGCAATGGCACCACGACTCGCTAGAGTGTAAACAACAATTCAAACATGATCATTACAAAGTACAAATAATATAATTTTGATTGAGAGTGAAACTGCGATGGGCAAGCCGTCTCATTTGTGATTACTACAGCAGAATAAAATGGCACCAATATTGCGATCGCCACAATTTCGTATAGTCACGTCCGGAGTGGAAGCATGTTGCAGGGAGAGGTTTGCAATGGAATGGAGAGGGTTTGCGTTGGCCGGTACGCACCATGAAGGAGACCTTCTTGCTGGTCTGAGGCTGCCTGCAGATGATGAAGACGCAGCCGCTGAAGAAGAGGAGCGACACGGACAGCGCTGCCAGGATCCACACCTCCATGCGGATGATGGAATGAACATGGTATGTGGTAAGGTAGCTCATCACACACACCAGCAGCACTGTGGTTGGAGAACACACACTTAACACCTCCTCTATCATAGATAATACGATATTAACCCTTTCCAGTCCTGATGAAAATTGCCAAATTCTACCACTAGAAGGCGTTATTGTGTATAATTGCTTACTGTGTGCTCAGATATACAATAAAAGTTTATATGTCATGTTAAAGAGGATAATGTGCAAACACCATACACAAACCACATATCCATAGCTTATTTTATCAGCTTTCATTGGATGTTTTCAGGGAACAAAATTGTGGATTTTTCGATGGGGATATTAAGCCTTAAACCATCAGAAACTAATTTCTGATTTCTGAATGGGCTATATTGGCCACAGTCTTTTCATACGTCAGATAAATTGTTTTGCAGACGATGATGAAATGTTTGGAAGATTTTGGAGCTCAGCTTGCCTACCTAGCACGCCGACGGACATGTTGACCACACTGGAGGAATGCTCTGAGGGTGCGAGGGGAGGGTGCAGGACGGACTGCAGGGTGGAGCCGCCGCCCTTCAGCATGTTGAGGTGGGACTCGGACTCTGTCAGGTCAGACTCCTCAGAAGACAGGAAGTCCCTCTCACCGTTACTTTTCCGCTGCTCCAGGGATCCATCTGGCTGGTACCTGGAGGAGCAAGGCGTCAAAAGTCAAAGGTCTGTGTCTGTCCATTAGGGTGTGCTGTAGTGCAAAAGTTTATACTACTGCTTTCTAAACCTAATGTGCAATCTTTTCAAATAGAGATGCATGATGATATCGGCATGTCATCGGTATCGGCCGATAAGTAAAGGCTTTCAAATGAAATATCGGCATCAGCCCCGAAATGAGCATTTCGATATGACATGCCGATAAAATGACACTTTGATTATGCGGAAATGTACGATGCTTGATGAATGCTTCAAGACTTAATTTCGTTTGAAAGAAACAAATACATAATACATAATAAAAAAAAATATGGCATGTTTTACATAACCTAAATTCAAGTGGTGTTCCTATTTTGCCCAGTGAATGTTTACATTTTGAAAAGCATTGTATTTATGTCCACATCTGCCAGTTGGCCATCACGATAACAGTAGGTATAATAATAATGTGTTAATTCCACTACAGGAGAGACTTGATTTTCTCTGAAATTAGGCGAGGGGAAAATTGTGCATATATATCAGTATCGGTAAAAGAGTTGGAAAATATCAACATATCGGATAGTTTATTTAAACACTTTGAACAAGTTGTGTTGTAGAAATGAATAATGAACCAACTTGCTCTGTTTACTGATGTATATATCCTCTGTTTAGCCTCTTTCCTGATGCTTTAAATTCTAAAATAATTGAAGGTGCTTTAGTTTCATTTGAGGAAACAAGTGAAGGTCTAGGATGACGTTTGTGCATAAGCCAGGTTAAAACCAACAAGTTACAGTCACTGTGTCAGTATGTGCTGTACTGGAGCTGCGGTGATGAGTCCCCTTGGTGCAACATAACAGAAATATGGGTTTAAGTACAGAAACTTGGGTAAACACCTGCGTTCACACAAGCAGCCACTTCAGCTTCATACAATGGGAGCATTCAGAAGCATTACATCACCAGTGTGAAGCAACACCCTGAGTGGTGTGGTAGGCTACACCAACGAGGTGATTAGTTGGGGTAACTGCTTTTACTGCAGTTCATAATGCAACATTATTACATAATCCTTCCATGTTTTGGTTGTCATTCTTGTCAACTAATTTTGGTTAAGATCCATCATCCATTTCATTTTGTAACATTTGGGATGGCGGCGTGGTGTGTACATTGGCACAATAAAGGTTGAAAAACACTGCTTTCATAATTAAATAAATGTACCCACCTCAGTATCAGCACACAGACAGCAACGAGTGAGTAGGCCAGCAGAGTGCCAATGGACATCATATCAACCAGCGCTTTTAGGTCAAACAGGAAAGCCATGATGGCTAAGGCATGGGGAGGAAACACAACGATTAGCACAAGCAAAAAATCATTCACCTTTAAAATATAGTCCAACAATAAGATTAAACACTGTGGTGTATGATGAGCGAATCAAATGTTTTCACAAAAAATATAAAACACAAGACAACATCAATTATATTCTGCACACATTGCATACAACCACACAACAGTAACAACATTACAATGAGAAAAAAGTTGTTCTACATGCACCATAGTAAATGCACATGATCAGATGCAGATTAGATTGCATGCAGTATGCAGACATGTTTGCACAATTCCTGGTCTATTTTTGTTTTCTGTCTGTCGTTGCTGTTATGTTGTATATTGTTTGTTGCTTGTTAGCTTTTCCTTTTGATCATTTGAGATGACTGCGATGCTGTTGTCCCTGCTTGCTTTTTGTCACCAACATGACATTTAAAACTCAATAAATAATTGTTCAAAAAACCTTTTTTGCACAGACACAAGAGCAAAATCTTTCCCAGGGCTGATATGAAAGCTGTATTCATCTCCATACAAAGTGCTGTTTGAAGTGAGATGCACTGTGACGTTTCTGGTATCTCAGCACCTGACTGCAGCACTGAGCTGATCTCTCCAGCATGGTTCAGACACAGAGCAGCGGTGTGTCTGGTGCTCCTCACAATATCAAAAACAATCTATCTGCCCTCACACTGTGTAAATCACAGTTTAAATTGCTGTTGCGATATTTTGTCAAATAATCGCAATTCTATTCTTGTGTGAATATCTTTCAGCCTCAGTGTATGTGTGTGGACTGAACAGCTGAACACAGCGATACGACAGTAAAGCTTCTGGTCATTATTAAAATATGAACAAGAACGGATCAACTTTAATGATGACTGCAAGGGGTTTTCTCATGCTTTTGGAGGCGACACCATCACCATGTTTAACATGCAGTCAGCACCACCAACACCACCTGCACAGAAGTGCATCACAAAACCCAAAGACCTCCACGATAAAACCCCATTACAGCAGGTGAAACATGGAGTCCTGGTCTCGGGAGCTTACCCGCAGTGGTACCTGCCGCCATGGTGGCCGCCACAGGCGACTGGCGCTTACTCACTTGGGACATAAATTTGAACAGAATGCCATCTCGTGCCATGGCAAAGAGAATGCGGGGCAGAGGGAACATGGAGCCCAACAGGCTAGGGAGAAGAGGTTTCAAAGGTTAAGTTGAGGGCACTCTGGGGAAGAAGACATTGCACTGGACACCTGCACAACTGTGAAAGAACAACGCGTGCATGTAGAAGAAAAAGTTCTCTCCCTCTGACCAAATGGATAAATCAAAGCTCAAATCTATTGGGGCAATTTAAAGATTGTTGGGGGCAAGAGAACTTCTGGATTCATCTGCATGTTTTGATTGTATCTTTCACAGCTGATTGGTGGAGAGAGATTAGCAGGAAGTGATGTCACTGGATGCTCCCCACCCGGCTCTCACCTGCGACTACACCGGAGGTCATAGTGGCAATAAGTGGGGTCTTCGTCTTAGGATTGATTCGGGCTAAGGCTTTGAAAAGCACCCCATCCTCTGCCATAGCATAGATTACACGAGGCATAGGGAAAATGGAGCCCAGCAGACTGCATGAGACAGCAGAGACATGCAAGACGTTAGTCAAGAGGCACAGCACACACACACGCACACACACACACACACACACACACACACACACACACACACACACACACACACACACACACACACAAACACAATCACGTCATCAAAGCTTCAGAGCATGATCAAAGTCAACGAGTGTCTTTCTTTCCTGTTGGCACTAGTCCCATAGTCATTACATTTTAAGTATCGATCTATCAATTTCTTCCGTTCATTTACATACAGGAGGGATGTCAAAATAAAGCCCTTGTTTTTCCCAAATAGTCACTTTTTCAGGTTGGCTTTTATGACACCCTGGAGTCATTACATTTCCCAGGCACACAGAGAATCATGTCATCAATGTTCAATTCAAGTATGAAAGTGCCCAAATTTGAGTTAATAGATGAAACAACTGATGGCACCGCTTAACAGTCTGCCACAGAACAGAGTCAGAGGTTAACATGCACTGACTCGTCCAAGATGTGATTGACTTAAGTGAAATTCGATAATGCGCTCATGAATGTAGATCATGGGATAAGTCGGTGACCGACATCTACAAGGTTCTGTTGATGGAAGACCGAGGAAGCGGTGACAAACCAGGGAAGAAAGACAGAATTAGGTCACACTGAAATATTGTTTTGAGACACTGCCTAACTCACCCAGCAGATATAGGCTGTTTTAATTGTATTATATCATAAAGACGTGCAGTGATCTCAAAACAAAGAGACTTAAGCAATTACTTGCACCCACCACATCCAATTAAGCAATAGCAATCAATCCAGTACTAAGACACAGACAGAGATATGGCCAAGGCCATAGATGATGACCACATCTTATTCCCAATTATCACCCGTTTATTGCGTGCACATGCACTATAATCAAAACATCCAATAGATTATGAATTATGTTGACTCCAATCAATCTGAATATTGACATTTTGTACCATCTGTTCTTAATTTTATGAAGGCAAATCTAGTGGAAACTGCTCCTTACCTGGTCGAGAGGGCGCACAGTGACCCCACAGCCACCACGTATTTAGCCGGGCCCCATCCCACATACTCAAAGGCCATGGGGAGCGGGCTCTTCTCGTCCAACAGGTAGTAGGGCATCATCAGCGTGAGCGCGGCCGACACGCCGAAGTAAGCCAGGAAGCACACGGTCAGCGACACCACGATGCCGATGGGAATGGCCTTCTGCGGGTTCTTCACCTCCTCGCCTGCGACGCACGAGGACAAGCACCTTGATATTCAGCTCTTGATGAAGATCAACAAGGCCACATCGCAGTGCAGCAACCTCTCCGACGTAACGCCAGAGGCTCACCTGTTGTCGCGATGCAGTCAAATCCCACAAAGGCGTAGAAGCAGGTGGCGGCTCCGGCCAGGGTCCCACTGAGGCCGTAGGGCATAAATCCTCCTACTCCGTAAGCACTGGTCACATTGGCCGTCCCAGACAGGTTCCTGAATCACATGTCAAAACAAACAGGTTCCTGAATCACATGTCAAAACAAACAGGTTCCTGAATCACATGTCAAAACAGTTGGCAGAAAAGTTTGGCCGTTTCTGCCGGGTGTGTGATACAGACCATGAGACTAGACTAGACTGACAGTAATACTGTGTACGTTGTTAAACTCGTCCATTTTGTTTGGTGTGTGATACGGACCATGAGACTAGACTAGACTGACAGTAATACTGTGTATGTTGTTAAACTCGTTCATTTTGTTTTACATACTGCACACTGCTGATTACACTCTCTGCATTTAATTTTCTGGTGAATGTTGTCGCTAACTGTCGTGAACTGAATGTGTTGAATCTGCTGTTTTGTGCTTCATTCATTTTCGTTGCATAATATACTGTATATTCATACAGGTACATATCATGGTAACACTTTATAATAACCATCGTTAATGGTAAATTGATAGTTAATTAAACTTGTGTTAATGGTTATTTTACTGTTAGCAAACAATTAAATAATAATTAATGTTTACACAGTATTAATTAACCATTTACAAAGTATTATAAACATCAGCTGCAACTTTATCTCTGTCTATGTCCCCTCTGTCCCCCTGTGTCTCTTCTGTCCTCCTCTGCCTCCCCTGTGTCGCCTCTATCCTCATCTGTCCCCCTGTGTCCCCTCTGTCCCCCATATCCCCTCTCTCCCCTCTGGTAGATGAATTTTTTGGAAATGGATATTTAGTATTTAGCATGGAGCAATTGTGATCCAAGTGTTGGCACATTTTATTCCTCTTCATTGTAATATCTGAAATATTACCTTGTGACTATGGTGGCATTTATGAGAGATTCTTCAGATATCTTCCAGTTGCGAGTGTCTCCTTTGACGAATCCGGAGACGATGACGAACATGAGTACGAGCACATTGATGGCAGTGAAGACTTTGTTCACCCAGGCGGACTCCTTCACTCCAAATGACAGCAGTCCTGAAGGAGGAGCGAAAAGACAATATAACCACAGCAGTGCTCACTACAGCAGTGATTCTCAAAGTGGGTTCCAGGGGGTCCCAGAAGAAAAGGGGGATACTTTGTTTTCACTATAATTCCATCCATCCAACACAATGACAGAATGGATCACTATTTTTGGTCATGGGTGTCATACACTTTCTTTAGTAAAACGTGGTAACAATGGTCCTGCATGTAACATTTTTCAGTGTATTTTTGTTGTTGTTGCAAAAAAAACAAGACTAGAGGTAGAGGGTTGCCTCTGGGTCACGCTGAGCTAAGGTCATCTTTGCATTGGCACACTGACAGATAAAATATCCAGAAAACATTGCTGAGTCAGTTAAGGTAAAGGGTCAGAGATCTGCTAAGAGCAGAGGCGTCATGCCCGTTGAAACAGATACAAAAAAAAAAAAAAAATTGAAAGTGAAATGTTCTGTTAGTTATTATAGGCATAGTTTGCATAGCAAGTTAGTTGGCTACTTGTACCTACCATGCAGCTAAAGTTAGCATTGTAATGTTAGCCATGGTTAAAACTGAATAATGACATCACAACAGTCTAATCCTAATGTTAATTTAAAATGAGATATTCCTCTAAATCTGGCTTCAAATGGCCAACATTTTAGAAATAGCTAAATGGATCGATTGATAGATAAATCAATCGATCATGAGTGGATTCAGCAGCACACTTTATCTGGGCAGATTGATTGAGTCATTGGAGATCTATTCAGACCTTAGGTCACCGCTGAAAATCTTTAGCCGGCGACCTTTGGTCACCACCGAATGTCGCCCCCTCAGAATTTTGGCTTGCATGACAGCCCTGCGCTAAGAGGAGAGGTGACAGGAGCCTTAAGGGGCTTCTGACCGGACAATTTCCAGTTTGAATCCTTGGCCTCACAAGCTGCTCCAACGGAGCTACTCGGTGGCCTGAGGTTGTAAATAGATTGGTTGTGCAGGTGTCGATGTGCGTAACTGTATAAATGTGTTGCAGGGCGTTGCTGAAATGCAGCATGCATGAACAGGAAAGGGTTAAAGGAAGGGGTCACTGCGGGTGACCAGTGGACTGACACAAACCTGACATTCAAGTATCAGCAGCATGGCCACCGTAGAGTACGGGCCATGCCACTCATATTAACCACTTATCACAAAATGTCCTGCCATCTCTTTACTGGATTAAGCCAGATGTGCCTCGTGAATGCTGGCTGTTGTGAAAAAACAACAACATCCTAATTTCTACTGGACCAATATGTTGACGTGCATTTGATGCTATTGGATATGCCTTCTTAGTTACCAGAGAGCAGCAGAATGAGGCAGACGGCAAAGAAGTCCGGGTACTGCGCCAAACCAGGAGCATTCATGCTGAAGTAGGTTTTACAGAATATCTCTATGTGGCCTCCTATCAGATCATCAAATGTCCCGCTCCAAGCCCTGGCCACTGACGAGGTACCTGTGAGAAAACAAAGGCATAGACAACATGGAGAACATGGAGAACCAGCACCTTCATGCTACAACAACAAAGCCAGAGAATGTCACCAACTCACCGATCACGTAAGAGAGGATGAGGTTCCAGCCGGTGATGAAGGCCCAGATCTCCCCTACAGTCACGTAGCTGTAAAGGTAGGCGGAGCCGGTCTTGGGGACGCGGGCGCCGAACTCGGCGTAACACAGGCCGGCCATGACAGAGGCCAGGGCGGCGATGAGGAAGGAGATGACGATGCTGGGGCCCGAGTCGCCCTTGGCCACTTCTCCGGCCAGGACGTAGACGCCGGCGCCCAGGGTGCTGCCCACTCCCAGGGCGATGAGGTCCACGGTGCCCAGGCAGCGGCACAGCTTGGAGTCCTCCAGGCTCATGTCCACCACCTTCCTCCGCACCAGGGAGCGGCCGAAAGACAGGACCTGCCCCAGCATGCTGACTGACACAGAGAGACAAGAACATGCTGTGGAAAACAGTCCTCATGTGTGTCTGTCTAGCTTATGCCTGTCCTGTCCTAGCCTCTTTCAAAATGTTTTTATTCTGCTTTCTGTTTTTTCCCCATTTCCCCATCAAGAGGTTTTTTGCCTTGTGCCAGGCAGTCATTGTAAATAAGTAAGTTTAAATAGAGAAAGGGAAAATTGTGTGCATACATCTGTGTGCTGAGGTGTATAGGTAGTGGGTAATGTCAGAAGCATCATGCCCATTGAAACTGCCCCCTCAGATGTGTTTAAATAAATACATAAATAAATATATAAAAAAAAACAATCATGGCAGTCATTAATCCCCTTTTCAAACATGTGAAAATGAAATGCTGTTAGTTAAGCATATTAAGCATAGTTAGCATAGCAAGTTAGTTGGCTACTTGTACCTACCAGGCAGCTAAAGTTAGCATTGTATTGTTAGCCAGAGCTGTTATGGCAGTGAGCTGTTGGTTTTTACCACCACTATCACATGTCATACTGTAGTTAGCAAAACACTGAATTCCATTTGATGTCTCCAGGTCAAGATGCAGTTCTTTAAAAATAATTAGCATTGTGGATATAGTCTTTTTATGTGAATAACATTTTGGGTGATGCAAGATTTAGCTATATTTCAAGAAAAGTGGCAGCAGTGTAGAAGCTAGTGTAGAAGTGAGTGACTAAGCTAATAACCATAAAAGCACAAATAATTGACCAAAATCTTGAAATAAATATACAGTAGTTATCCTAATGAGAAAAGAAGCAAAATATTGATGGTTAAAACTGAATAATGAATCACAACAGTGTAATCCCCTCCTAATGTTAATTTTAAAATGAGATATTCCTCTAAATCTGGCCAACATTTTAGAGATAGCTAAATGGACGGATTGATAGATGGATAAATCAATCAATCATGAGTGGATTCAGCACACTTTATCTGGGCAGATTGATTGAATCAATGCAAATCTATTCAGACCTTAGGTCGCCCCCTCAGAATTTTGGCTTGCATGACACCTCTGGATAATGTCACTGGATAAATCCATATATGTGAACTGGCAAGTGTGCACACGACTGTCTCTAAGAGGCAGACAAACACAGAAAATAAGTAATATTACTAAATATATTTTTGAGTAATTTCTCAAAGCCACAGTTTCCGATGGGTGCAATTTCACTATTTGACCCCATGGTTATACTATTCATGTTTATCTTAGTATCAATATTTGAGTAGGAACTCCCTTTTTGAACAGATTCAATAGGTGCAAGAGTTGTGAAACTGAAGGTCTGTGAGAGCAGTTTATTTTGGCTACACCTCCCTGAGAGGTTGAGCAGCTCCTACTTGTTCCCTTAACAGCCACAATTACACAATAGAAGAAGAAACACATTGGTGGGTTTTGACAGTTGATGGATGTCACCCCTACAACCTACAGTAGGCCTATGACATAACAACACAGCTAAGTACTTTGTGCGACTAGCATACAGTATAGTCTCATTATAAACTATTGTCCTGGGTTATGGTGCAGAGCTAAATACTCAAAGGGCTGCATTCATAAAGGGGCCATATGCACACAATAAAGACATTCCAATAACTCTCCTCACTAATTACATTACAACCAAAAAAAGAACAACTTCAAAGATTTTTTTCTCTGTCTGTGCGATTGCCTTTGTCTCTCTAAAACTGTCACTTTTCATTAGCATGATTGTTGGGGAACCACCGAACTTGCTTTTCAAAAGGAAATGAATTCACGTGAATTCAGTACGATAAACCAGTGGTGAAGTATCCCTGCTCTCGAATGAATTGTTTTTAGCTTGCTTTTGAAGTTCAGTCTTCCTCTTTCAACCAATGCTTTTAGTATCCCGATAATTAATCAACACTGACGACCGTCCAAAATGATGCATTGATCTCCATTTAAGTGTGGATTTTTAAACCAAGAGAAATGCAAATCAAGTCTTGTATCTGACAGCTCATTAACATAACAATGTGGCTTGTACTATATGGCCTCTACAGAATACAGTTGAGCTACACTGGTTGAATACTGACGAGATCACGGTAGAATGTATCCACATGATCTGCTATCTGGACTTTCTCTTGCATACAGGAACATCATTTTGACAGGTGAAAATTGAGAGAGCTTAAAAAATTGCCACTGTTCAACGGGAAATACAAATTGAACAATTAAGCCTGTCAGGTTAAAAATAATAATAATAAATAAAAATGAACAGATCCATGCTCTTTCCAAATTATCTCTGTACATTCCACACTATAACCACACTATAAATTAAAAGTAACAGCTTATTGCTTAAACTGATGGCTAGAAGCCAGCTGAATTTCACTGTCATGATACTCTAGACTGGTTTACCACCCAAAACTCTTACAGTAGTCTGATTGGTCAATTCCAGCATTATAGTAAATGTGATTCATATTCAGTTATTTTTCATACAGTATATAAAATTAGAGTCATGCATGAATGCCTACCTGGTAGAATGACACCGGATGGATAATATGACCAGTCCAAGTTCTGAAAGCGATTGAAACGGTCAATGCACTTCTTCCAGTTCACTTGTATACGCCGCAGGGAGCCACTGCAGATCGACTGCACATGGAGCACAGATACAAGTCAGAGAGAGTCTATCTCCAGATCCCCACGGGCTGCAGCCTGTAACGTCTGCTCAACTCTACTATGCTGGCATGTAGACTGTGCAGAGCACTATTTTCACTCCTCCCCTCTGTCCCCCACTGTTGCTTCATAGGTTCTGGCCCTGCCATGCCCCTAGACTTCAGCCTGCAGTCCTGCCCCGCCTTGCGGAGTGACGTCCCTCCCTGAGAGATGGGAGGAGGAAGAGGGGGCGGGGGGGCATTCAAGTCCATGCTTGTGGTCTGGGGGAGCCAATATTGCACATAAGCCCCCATCCTGAGGTCAAGGGCCCACCCAGAGGGAGCAAGAACAGAAAAGAGCAGACATCTTGTCCCCCCCACCCCACCCCCCACCCCTTCCCCTTTACTGTAGATACTGTGATTTCTAATGCATACGCAGACCAAACAGATCCCAGCTGCCTGGGTACTTACTGACTTGACTACTGATAAATGGTTAGGCAACTGACATTGACAAACATTGAGACAGACACTTCTGTTTACCCAGCGCAGCCTAGAGGAGTGCTGCTAAAAGCATGGGTGCTGATTGGTCAATGAAGCTACAGTACTGGGGGGGGGGGGGGGGGGGGGGTTAAGTCCTCTTAATGGAAGACAGGTATTGCTCAATGTTCCCTGAGCTATTGGCGTCATGGACATCACAAAATCAATAACACGGCTGGGCCTCACGGTGGTACACCACCAAAAAGCCTGGCATCTCCGGAGCAACTTCACTTCCAATTCAGAGCTCTAGAAAAAGAAAGAAAAACAAACAAAACGTGAAATCTTTTCAGTCACCTTTCTCCATCAAACAGCCTGACAATTACAAATAATGTTGAGTCTGCTGCGGAGAGCATTTCTGCCAAGACCAGCTCAAACCAGCTCAAGACCTCAGTGGGAAGGTGGCAGCTGGCCCCCAGAAACGCTGCCCAGCCCACAGACCAGAGAGTAGGACAACCTCCAGCTCTATTCCACCTCACTTTTTCTGTCCAACAGACCAGAGAGCAGGACAACCTCCAGCTCTATTCCACCTCACTTTTTCTGTCCAACAGACCAGAGAGCAGGACAACCTCCAGCTCTGTTCCACCTCACTTTTTCTGTCCAACAGACCAGAGAGCAGGACAACCTCCAGCTCTGTTCCACTTCACTTTTTCTGTCCAACAGACCAGAGAGCGGACAGCAGGACCACCCCCAGCTCTATTCCACCTCACTTTTTCTGTCCAACAGACCAGAGAGTGGACAGCAGGACCACCCCCAGCTCTATTCCACCTCACTTTTTCTGTCCAACAG
This sequence comes from Poromitra crassiceps, assembly GCF_964638095.1. Classification (NCBI taxonomy): domain Eukaryota; kingdom Metazoa; phylum Chordata; class Actinopteri; order Beryciformes; family Melamphaidae; genus Poromitra; species Poromitra crassiceps. The sequence continues at coordinate 31,702,810 of NC_139634.1, read as the reverse complement.
ACCAGAGTGGACAGCAGGACCACCCCCAGCTCTATTCCACCTCACTTTTTCTGTCCAACAGACCAGAGAGTGGACAGCAGGACCACCTCCAGCTCTATTCCACCTCACTTTTTCTGTCCAACAGACCAGAGAGTGGACAGCAGGACCACCCCCAGCTTTCTATTCCACCTCACTTTTTCTGTCCAACAGACCAGAGAGTGGACAGCAGGACCACCCCCAGCTCTATTCCACCTCACTTTTTCTGTCCAACAGACCAGAGAGTGGACAGGAGGACCACCCCCAGCTCTATTCCACCTCACTTTTTCTGTCCAACCACGCAGCCAAATATCACGGCCAATCGCCCACCAAGCCTTGGCTGCTGAGGGCATTATCTGACCTGCATGCTGATGGGAAAGCAAATGCCATCCTTAAACGTAGGCAGGCTGGAGACACGAATGCCAATAGCTGTTTGTCTATATAACCACACACACAAACACACAGACACACAGACACACAGACACACACACACACACACACACACACACACACACACACACACACACACACACACACACACACACACACACACACACACACACACACACACACACATAATAACTCCTTTGAGGCGCACTGACTCAACTGAATCACTGACTCAAGTGAATCACTGACTCAACTGGCCTGAATTATCCTTATTGTCAAACTCTATATAGACACACCTTGCATCTGATGTCACGAGTCTGGGTTTTGTGCTTCTTACATCAGGTGGAGTATGTTTCTGTGTTAGCCTCGGAGCCTCGCATCCCCTGGACCTGCCTACAGTATATATACTGTAGCTTTCCACACACACACACACACACACACACACACACACACACACACACACACACACACACACACACACACACACACACACACACACACACACACACACACACATTTACACACAATATGGTATTTTAGCCATGATAAAGAAAAATGTAGATTAATAGTACTTTGCAAATACTGTTAGCAGCATCAGGACCAGAAGCATCATGCCCATTGAGACTGAGGGGGCAGTTGCCCCCTCAACTTTTTTGGAAGAAAAGAAAAAAGAAAAATGTATGGCGGTCATTAGTAGTAGAGCATCAATCCCCTTTTCAAACATGTGAAAATGAAATCAGAATCAGAATCAGAATCAGAAAGACTTTAATGATCCCCGGGGGCAAATTGGGACAAGTTACAGTAGCTCGCTCACAGAACACACATAGCATAAAAAAACCAGTACGGTAGTTAATGCAATATTAAGCAAAATAAGCAGAAGAACACAACATAGCATAGAATAACAGTAGTAAATGCGATAGAAGCAAAAATAAGTAGAATGTCTAAGTAAGCAAAATACAAAATACGTAGAGTAGCCTAAGTATACATTCCGTGTCAATTATCATTATTGCACCCTGGACTTATATTAAGTCGGCTTGCCCTATACGTTACACGTGGCTCAGCCAGGCACAGTTAACCTATCGGCTGGCTCAGTCTCAGGGAGACTGAGCGTCTCCGACAGCGTTGCCAGACGTACGATAATTATCGTATTTGTACGATAATTTCGACCTCTGTACGATGTACGATCAATAATCCCAAAATCCCCCAAATGTACGATAATTTCATCATTTTGTGACACTTAGACGAATCCTACGTCTATCACTCTATCTGTTTATACAGTCATCTCTTCAAACAACATATTTGCAGCCAATACGTGCAGGGTGTTTTGTTGTTGTTGCAACGCAGGCTGAGATCACAGTGTTGAAAAATCATGCCAAGTCCAAAAAGTAGCCTGTGATCAGCCGCAGCCCCCCCGACATAGGCGCGCCAAAGGCGCGCCGCGCTGGGGAGGGGGCGTACGATAATTTCACTCCAAAAACGATAATTTTGACCCTCTGGTACGATAATTCAACATTTGTCATCTGGCAACACTGGTCTCCGAGGTGCTCTTTTAAGAGAGGCATTAAATAGACCAATGGCCACAGGCAGGAATGATTTCCTGTGCCTCTCCGTATTGCATCTAGGTGGAATCAGTCTCTCACTGAACGTACTCCTGTGTTTGACTAGCACGCCGTGGAGTGGGTGCGAGTCATTGTTCATGATGGAGCGTAGCCTGGACAACGTTCTCTTCTCTGACACCGCAGTCAGAGAGCCCAGATCCAGCCCCACAATGTCCCTGGCCTTACGGATCAGTTTGTTGAGTCTGTTGGCATCCGCTGCCTTCAGACTGCTGCCCCAGCACACAATAGCATACAGGAAGGCACTAGCCGACTACCGACTCATAGAACATCCTCAGCATGGTCCGGCAGACGTTGAAGGACCTCAGCCGTCTCAGAAAGAAGAGACGGCTGTTATGCTGTTAGTTATTATAGGCATAGTTATAGCAAGTTAGTTGGCTACTTTGCAGCTAAAGTTAGCATTGTAATGTTAGCCAGAGCTGTTATGGCAGTGAGCTGTTGGTTTTTACCACCACTATCACATGTCATACTGTAGTTAGCAAAACACTGAATTCCATTTGATGTCTCCAGGTCAAGATGCAGTTCTTTAAAAATAATTAGCATTGTGGATATAGTCTTTTTTTATGTGAATAACATTTTGGGTGAAGCAAGATTCAGCTATATTTCAAGAAAAGCGGCAGCAGTGTAGAAGCTAGTGTAGAAGTGAGTGACTAAGCTAATAACCATAAAAGCACAAATAATTGACCAAAATCTCAAAATAAATATACAGTAGTTATCCTAATGAGAAAAGAAGCAAAATATTGATGGTTAAAACTGAATAATGACATCCCAACAGTCTAATCCTAATGTTAATTTAAATTGGGATATTCCTCTAAATCTGGCTTCAAATGGCCAACATTTTAGAAATAGCTAAATGGAGGCGAAGAGAGGAAAACAGCGCAAAGGAGAACCGAGGTGCCACGTTCAAAATCATCATAAAAGTATTATTTTATTTTTAATATGTATGTTTGATATTCAATATGTACACGTGCATGCACATACACACATATGCTGTCCCAGTCACTGCTCCACCACCGCAGTCGCCAGCCACTTCTTTTCACCCGAGAGTGAGGAGTTTCACCGGTGGGACGTAGCGTGCGGGGGGATCACGCTACCTCCCCAGTTCCCCTCCACCCAGACAGGTGCCCCCACCGACCAGAGGAGGTACTAGTGCAGCACCAGGATGTATCTTTGTTTTTGTTTTTTTATATAATGATAATGTCTAATAAAATTTTCCTCTCTGAGAGTTTTATTCAGTTATAACATTGCTTATACCTTTGGAATTAGCATTAAGATTCATAACATTTAATGTAATCGCCGTAACCATGGCATAGATTGAAAAGAGTCCCCGGCTCACCATATCTCAGTGTTGACTTGCACTAATTGTGTGAAGCCAATTGAATACATTTTGTCTTCCAATGGCTGACTGACCCAGCTCCGACAACCTGGATATGGTCAACACATTGAGTGGTGTTTGCCATGCAGACACTGAGGGGACTGCTCGCTCCAGTTTACATAGTGTCACCATGCAGGAAATGTTAGAGTGAACAATTACTGATAACCCAGACAACAGCTCAAAGTAGAAGCATTTTAGATACATCAATAGAGCCAGAGTGACTTAGACCTAAAAATAAATAAATAATTAGTTCAATCAGCGTTTGAGCCAATAAGATGTCCTCAATTCAACAAACAAAGGTCCATAGTAGGATGTATCAAAGGTTAGAGTCACAGAGAGATTGGGGGTAAAGAACATTGCCAGCATCCAATCCCTTTCGTAAACTATTAGGAAACAATGGACTGGACTTTAATCAGCTCCTCCTGATTGATTGATTGATTGATTGATTGATTGATTGGTTGGTTGATTTATTGATTGATTGTTTGATTGATTGATTGATTGATTAGATGTTTGATAAGAAAGAATACATGATCAAAGGATGTGCATCTCGAACAACAACATCAAGGATAAAAACACAACAAAGTCCAGAGACTTGTTTCCATTGTGGTCCTTGGTCTCAGACAGACAAGACAAAACAACGAAGAACATTGATACATAAACTACTATTTTAAAATACTAAAAACCATAAAACTATATAAAATTATATAAAAAAAAACTAAAAGAACTACAACTCATTTTAAATTACTAAAAACCGTAAGTATATTAAAGTATATTAAATAAATGAAAACACATAAATATTGCTATGCGGCATTTGTCAGAATGGAACATCCACATAATATTTCCAAAGCCTTAGGCAAAGCTAATCTAATGTGTATTCAGTATAGATGTGCTGAACATGTATGGACAAATTGTAAAAAATGATGTAGAAATTCAAGCATCCACTGTGTTTCAGACGTTTAAAACGGTGTACTTCTTTAATTTAATGTACCGACACAAAGCCTCCACATATTACATTTTGAGAAGCGTCTGGGCACTGGAGCCTGAAGACATTCCCTGATCTTACTTTGACTTAAGACTCTTTTTATTAGGCAGGGAGATGCAGCATTAGTTTGTACTTAGGGGTTAGGTTGTACTCATCATTGAAGGCAAGCTCTCCCCGCTACTGTCTATCTGGGTCAGTGTTCTGGACTTGTGCTACTCACAGGTACTGTATGTGCACATATATAGAGTATGACAATGGTGAGTGAGCTGCCAGTGCAGAGTGACAGACCTTTCAGTGAGCAGTAGGTTTAAAACCCCACACTGAGCAAACAGAATCAGCCCATTAACTCAATCAAATCTACTTTCACCACTATTTGGCCAAAACTAGTTTCACTGAAAGGCACAACAGCCTTCATTTCAGACGTTTTGTATGCAAACCGTTCTTTTGTTCAAACATGTTTGGCAGCAGTTAACAGCAACTGTCTCAGTCAACTCAGTCACAGTTGATTCATGTCGTGTCCAAGCATTTCTTTCAATTTGTGGGTTAATTTTGGCCTCGGGCTGACTCCACTCCGAGTCCCACGGGACAGATGACTTCCAAAAATGAATTCCAAAGTGTGTCCACTGCAGTTTATGGACCCAATGTCTAATCCAGTGATTCCCAAACTGTGGGCCGTGGGGTACTGCAGGTGGGCCACGAGTAGTCTGCCAACACTCCCGATTTTCGTGGGCAATTAATGGCTGTAGCAGGGTCATTTCTAAAGCTACAGTGGAGATCCTGTTATCAGAAGAAACTAGAAGACCTAAGGCATCCATTGGTACCAAGCATAATATGCTAACCTGTGGACGAGGGGGCTAAATAATGCTCCAAACATAGGTTAAATTTGGGCGAGGGAAAACTATTTCAAAGGGGTCCCTTGACCTCTCAGCTCAATTTATCTGAATGAAATTTGGTTCCCTTTACAGATAAGGTAGCATTTTTCACAGCCTAGCATTAATAGCTTGTGGATTGATTTCTTCTGTTGTTGCTCATCACATTTTCTCTCAACAAATGTGTTATGCATGCAAATACTTCTGATGAGTAAGAGGGGGAGAAAATGTTGGCAATCTGCTTTTGGGTATTTTGCCGAAACGTTTTTGTATCTGGATGGATTATTTATTTCCCTTATGCCCAAGTTCACATGCTCGGTTAACAAAATAAAAAATATATAATATTAAAAAACATATAGGGAAATATATCATCTTAGTCTCGTGTATTGACCAGAGTTGGGATTGGGATTAAAGGGTTGGGTGGGCCCCGGAAGATTTTCAGATTTCAAAGTGGGCCGTGGCATTCTTAAATTTGGGAACCCCTGGTCTAATCCATAGTGTAAAAATTATGAATTTGTATTTCCAAATGAGGGATTACAACAGCATGGGCCTGGATTAAGAATCTAATCACAAAGGTTTTTCATGGTAAATTATGTCCTAATTTGGAAGAATTGTATGTAGGTTATACGGCTTTGAAATATAGGTCAAGATGCTTATGTCATCCATACAGTAGCCTACTGTGGAGTGGCAGATCAAAGTAGGTCACGGTTGTAATGGATCACCTCTCAAATGTAGGCTACAGTAAAACTGGATGACACGCATCAGTGATTTCACAAGTTTACAACCTTTACTAAATATTTGTCTTAAATCTTCCCTCCGCACTCCATTTATAGGCTCAGCTATAAATCATCACTTCCTATCTTCTTTGATATGAGGGTGAAGAACTGGAGTCGTCCTATATCAATCATATACAAATAATGAATTCTAACCATCAAAACGGTCGTATTTTGACCAGTATAGACAAATGTCTGTGATTCCTCGGTAATTAGTCAACAAAGAAGAATATCCCAGACTCATCTCAACAGAAACAACAAATCAAAACGTGTTCTCTGTTATATTTTCAGAATGAAGCAGTGTTGATTGTAGTGGTAGCAGGCTCAAGCTTTTTGGTTCCTCATGCTTGAACACAGGAGAGGGAGTGAAGCAGGGCTGCCAGGCATCAGTAAGTCCATCACTTCTGCTTAGTTTAACTGATCACTTTTATTGTTTCTACTTCTCTGCCATCTGCAACAGATGGCTGCTCTGCACATTCACTTGGAAAAATAATTCAAAATATAAAGAATACACCCTAAATCTCAGCGTGACTTTGCCAAAACTCCAAAAGAGGTCAGAATAACTTGGTCTTGGTAACGTAGAGTGTGAAGACAAAAGCATACATTCAACTGTAAATCAACTGGCACACATCTGTTTGCACTGCAGAGGTTCTCAAATAGCTGCACGGCAGTGCACGCTCTGTTGAACAGCATGACAATGACTTAAACAAACTTTAGATATGTTATGCTGACAGCAAGGCATACTGTATCCTATATGAATGTAGCCTATGAATAACATTTCAAACTCTGTTTGTCTACTTGCAATCTGCAGTGAATGGGTCACACCCATGACCACTGACTGGGGTTAGTGTGTGTGTGCATGTGTGTGTGCATGTGTGTGTGTGTGTGTGTGTGTGTGTGTGCATGTCATGTGCTATGTCAATTGGCCCAGCCGCCCAGATACCCTAATTCAGACCCTTCAGTATAGGCTAACTAACTAGCCACTGGAGAGAAAAAAAAATTCTAGCATAACTCTATAGACTAGTATTTTCCAGTCCATGCTATTTGATGGTCCTTTAGTGCAGTGGATAATCTGAATCTGTATGTAATAATACTGCCAAAAATTTGTTAAAAGGAGGGGATTCACAGCATTAGGATTGTATCTTAGTCAAAATATTCTTAATTTAACAATAAACTGCTGTGTTTCATCCAGCAATTTTTTTTCGCGGCCTCGAAAGCAATCTGATGGGGACTGGAGTTTTCAATTGCAGAAACGACCCACCAGCACGTGTTGCTGCTGCAGCCCTGTGCTCGGGTGCATGAGAATGAGAAACACCAATTGCCTACAGATTAAAATCGAGATATATAACAGATGTGCAGATGAATATTTAATGTAAAGACTCAGAGCTCACTCACGCTTTTTGCTCACGACTGGAACCCACTGCGAAACAGAACTGGACAGGCTTTAGGACCATGGGGGGGGCAGGTCCTGAAAGCAGCACATGCAATATGGCAATATTATGGCTGGTTTACCTGAGCGTCAATGACGGATAGCCAGTCAACCCGCCTACAATGCAGCATAAATACAGTATAACGTTATAATGTCATATTGTCCGTAGGTTAAATTAGACTTCGTGTTTTTATCGCGATAGGCCTAGTTGCGGGGTAGCTACTACTAGCTCATCTTTCAGCTGGAGATGGAGCACATCCGACTACCAAAGGTAACCGCGGATTCCGATTGCAGTGATTACATTTTCTACACTGTGCGACCGACGGACACCTTTGGGACACCCTTTCCCCCGGCACGGTCTGTCACTCCGAGCTTTATAGGACAGTGTTTGGTTTTAACTCGGACCCTAAACCAAACACAGGCTGCATGATGGTCATCATAAGGGCGTGTAGTGCCTCGACGGCCACGTATACAGCAAGCAGCCAAATCCCTTCTGCTGCTATTATTGTCAGTGAGGTCTGATGGGCTTATAACGGGTTCTGTTCGGTGTTTATTAGGTGCAATTATGGATTCTCGTCCATCTGATGATGATGGGGGTATCTGATGCTGCTCTCTCTCTCTCTCTCTCTCTCTCTCTCTCTCTCTCTCTCTCTCTCTCTCTCTCTCTCTCTCTCTCTCTCTCTCTCTCTCTCTCTCTCTCTCTCTCTCTCTGTGTCTTCCTCCTCTAGGTGGAGAATGTCAGACTGACTGACAGAGTCTCGCCCAGGAGGTCCAGTGTGGGCACGCTCTACCTGACAGCCACACACACCATCTTTGTAGAGAATGAGACTGGGGTCCGCACAGAAACCTGGGTAGGCAGGCATTAGGACCTACTATGACTTTAGTGGGGTGCTGCACAGTGCGGGCTGGCAACAACAATGAAAAATAGTGTAGGTTTATTGTTTGTTTATTTGCACACAGTAAAATCAAGAACAAACGAAAGATACGAGTGTATAAAAAATATTGTGCAGGTAAGAGACAAGAAAGCCTAATGGGCTTATGCGAGGTCTCTTACCTCAGAAATGAAAGGTGTTACGGGTCCCGAGCATCGTCCCCAATGAAGTCAAGTCTCACTACAGTGAAATGCTACTATGGGGACTAACATCACACATGAATACAATTGGGTTCATTGCAGCATGGTACATTCCAATTCAATTCCTGCACTTGGAGTTGGAATTGCACCAAGCTCTAGGAACCAGAATAGGAGTTGAATTGTAATGACAGGAAACAGAAATGATTTCCACGAAATTCCACTAATGAGAGAGGTTGACTTGACTCGCTAAACAAGTGTGTTTCATTCCAGTCTGTGGGTGTCTCATTCTGTTTTCTGCACTGTAAAAATGCTATAGCATTTTAAAAGGTCTATGTTTGTCTTCTGTTTATCTGATCAGGTGCTTCACAGTTTGGTGTGCAGCGTGGAGAAACAAGCCGCCACAGCCACAGGATGCCCTCTGCTCATTCACTGCAAGAACTTCCAGCTTCTTCATTTCGTCATTCCTCAAGAGCGCGACTGCCACGATGTCCATGTGTCCTTACAGCGTCTCTCCCAGCCAGGTGAGTTCACACTGTGTTGAGGTGGTGGTGCAGCCAGGTGAGTTCACACTGTGTTGAGGTGGTGGTGCAGCCAGGTGAGTTCACACTGTGTTGAGGTGGTGGTGCAGCCAGGTGAATTCACACTGTCTTGAGGTGCTGGTGCAGCCAGGTGAGTTCACACTGTGTTGAGGTGGTGGTGCAGCCAGGTGAATTCACACTGTGGTGAGGTGGTGGTGCAGCCAGGTGAATTCACACTGTGTTGAGGTGGTGGTGCAGCCAGGTGAGTTCACACTGTGTTGAGGTGGTGGTGCAGCCAGGTGAATTCACACTGTCTTGAGGTGCTGGTGCAGCCAGGTGAGTTCACACTGTGTTGAGGTGGTGGTGCAGCCAGGTGAGTTCACACTGTGTTGAGGTGGTGGTGCAGCCAGGTGAATTCACACTGTCTTGAGGTGCTGGTGCAGCCAGGTGAGTTCACACTGTGTTGAAGTGGTGGTGCAGCCAGGTGAGTTCACACTGTGTTGAGGTGGTGGTGCAGCCAGGTGAGTTCACACTGTGTTGAGGTGGGTGGTGCAGCCAGGTGAATTCACACTGTGGTGAGGTGGTGGTGCAGCCAGGTGAGTTCACACTGTGTTGAGGTGGTGGTGCAGCCAGGTGAGTTCACACTGTGTTGAGGTGGTGGTGCAGCCAGGTGAGTTCACACTGTGTTGAGGTGGTGGTGCAGCCAGGTGAATTCACACTGTGTTGAGGTGGTGGTGCAGCCAGGTGAATTCACACTGTCATTCACAGTGTGAATGACAGATTTGCTGACGAATCTTGTGCAAAATGTGGTTTGCATATTCTGTTCTCTTGCTACACTTCTGTCACTCAGATTGGAATGCTTCTACTGGCCAAACTCTTGTGAGCAAATGTTGTGTCTTGCAGAGTGTTATGAGGAGCTATATTGCTTCTCCTATAAGCCTAACATTGATAAGGAGGAGAGACGACAGGAGTGGGACTTCTTGGGCCTCAAGGCTGATTACAGCAGAATGGGAATTCCAAACTCTCTCTGGAAACTCTCTTCTGTCAACCGAGACTACAAGGTCAGTATGCCCGACTTCCAAGACTAATTGTACTATTTAACCCCAATGTGGACATTGCAGTTGCTTCTTTACTTTTTTTGGTCTATTGTTTTCACAGGTGAGTGACACCTACCCAGCAGACCTCTTTGTACCTAAATCAGCCACGCCCCCAATCATCGTCGGGAGCTCCAAATTCCGGAGCAGAGGGAGATTTCCTGCTCTGTCATACTACTGCAAAGAAAATCATGTACGTTGATCAAATATTAGCTTATGTAACGTTGCCACGCATTCTTTTCTTGAATGGTTCTGCTAGCCTATTGATGACTCATTTTAATTAAAGGGGCACAATTGGGAGAATCGTAACAAAATACAGTCGGTCAGAACGTACGTTTTGAAAGCCACAAATCATCAAATCAAAGAAGCCCGACTTAGAACCAACTTCTGTAACATAAGTGCAATGATTTCTAATTGTGAAAGCCCTATGGCTGAGTCAGGCCTAAACATTTATAATCCATCCTATTCCTCTTTGATTGGACAGTTGGGATTGCTTTATGTGTGTGAGGTCAGCTTCCCAGGGTTCAGGGTCCAGTGTGTGGAGCTCAGTTAGTGCAAAGGGCTCCACTCTGGTTCATGAGCCGCAGCGGGGAGTCGCACAACAGCCCCCGGCCCTTTCCCTTGTGGCTCCTAAATGCAATATGAAATATGTGTCGTTGATTAATTTGAACAAGCAAGTCCAGGAAAAATACAGTGAAATAGTACTGGGCTGGCCCTGCCTCTCACATATTGGTGAAACCCACTTTTTCTTTTTTTCCCCAATGTCTGCAAAGCAAAAATGCACTGCTTTAAATGACCTTCATTTAACTGTCAGTTCTCACTATAGACTACTAAGGCGTGCAGGAAATGTTCCTATATAAAGGCAGAGTCCCTCTCTCTTCCTCCCAGGCTGCCATCTGCCGCAGCAGCCAGCCGCTGTCAGGATTCAGCGCTCGCTGCCTGGAGGATGAGCAGATGCTGGAGGCCATCTTGAGGTCCAACCCCCGCAGTGACTTCATGTATGTGGTGGACACCCGGCCTAAGGTGAGCCCTTTGTGGCTAAGCAGTGGCCTTTGAAGGCACACGTCTTACAGTACCGCGCTGTATGTTCAGGTGGGCCTTATTTTCCACACAGCGTTTTGCCAGCTGCGTGTGCGCACAGCAAAAGCCTGGAAAACATCCTGGCTCCACACTAGCTAATATTATGTAAAGAACATTTGGTTAAAATCAAGCCTTTTTATTATTTTTGCTCTTGCACAGATTGAACACACATTGGTGTCTGTCAAACTTGTAACAGACCTCTCTGACAATAATCACATGTCTTTCTTAGTTGAATGCAATCGCAAACCGAGCTGCAGGAAAAGGCTATGAAAATGAAGACAACTACTCCAACATCAAATTTCAGTTCATCGGCATTGAGAATATCCATGTTATGAGGAACAGCCAGCAAAAAATGCTCGAAGGTAATTATCAAGTCGTGGTGAAATTATCTCTCTTAATCACTTAAGATTTATTCTCTGTAGACCCATAGTGGTGCATTCCTCAGTGTGTCAGTAGTAGGGATGTCACGATACTAGAATTTCTACTTTGATACCAACACAGAGGAAAATATCAATACTCAATACCATTTTCGATGACAACACATCAAGAGGCATACAAATAAATGAAGACGCACACTTCTCCATAATCTAGGCCCAATAAAACTCATTAAAATCTTTGCATTTACACAGCAGATTACCCATGCTCTAGGCATCAGCCTATCACAACACGTTTAGCTTGTTGAACAGCAACAAACAACAGCAACATCAGTAGTATGTTTGATTTTTCATGAAAAGAAAAGTACTGCTGGTATAAATACTGTTGCAAATGAGTATTGTATATATAAATGTGTTTTAGTATTGATACTTATCAATATTATCTATACCTGTTGCAAATGAGTATTGTATCCGTTTCAAATTTTTAGTATTGATACTTATTGATACTTTGGACAACCCTAGTCAGTAGCGCTGCACCACGTCGGTATTACTGGAACAAATCGTATAGTTTCCGAGCTTGCCAAAACAGCACTTTGTGTTGACAGTATGTCCGCTGCGTCTTCACATTACTAAGGCATAGCAGGAACCCGCGCTGCCCCCCTGTGGCTTCCATGTGCGCTCATGCAGACTGCGCTGCAATCAGGCCTCAAATGAGCCCACAGGAGGATTTCTGGGTAATGTGCAGGGGTGCGCCTAGCAAGACTTTGAATCCATCTGGATTTGATTTCCGAGCTATTTTGGTTTCCCGGAGTGGACAATGTGGGACCTTCTCCCCCTAAGAGAGACTGAGGGCGTGAGAATGATGTGATTTAGAGTATGAACGAGTTATAGCTGCTCTTAGTTGTGATAACTCCTTGCCCCCTGGCAACCACAAGGGAAATCTCCCTCATAAAATGCTGGAGACAGTGCCTGTCCCTCGGAGACTCTCTCTCTCTCTCTCTCTCTCTCTCTCTCTCTCTCTCTCTCTCTCTCTCTCTCTCTCTCTCTCTCTCTCTCTCTCTCTCTCTCTCTCTCTATCTCCCCATTCCACACTTCAATAAGGTTTTGAAGACCCCCGCCCAGCAGGGTTAGCTCAAATCATTTTTCAGTATTTTTTTAAGTGCAATATTATTTACCCAGTAGGTACACTGTCCTGAGTGTAATAAAACCAAAGGTTGACTGAACTCGTTCACCTGCTGCTCGCTCTCCTCCCAGTCTTTAGGGCATTGAAAAAAGCACTTGCCAATGTGTTGTGTTGTGAGCGCTATCTGCTGTTTATTTTTAGACCAGACATGATTAATCAACGCTGCCAACCAGTACTATGATCACCTCTGTGATCGTAGAGAGTACTGGTTTACCATAAAGACGATCAGACCGAATAAATGAAAGCTGTTTGTTAAGTAGAATAGATAACAGATAAGGAGACAGTAGTGTACCCTGTGATGATTCCTATAGCCTACAGGTGAGAACATCACCAGAAGACATAAAAGCTGTCAAGTTTTTAGGCGGGTAACTTGAAAGCACTTGACTGAGTTGCTTTTAATAAAGACTAGCTTAGTAAAGTAACTAGTTACTATTTAGAACTATAGTGACAAAATGAAGTAACGAGATGAGAGCAAATGCCTGCACATCTGTGATTTTATAGGCCTAATCACTCGAGTGTTTATACTTTTTCTGAGCGTCCAAAATCAAAGTTGAGCGGTGATGGAATGTTAGTGACTTTGTAGCGATGTCCATCGGACGATCATAAATCGTTGTACTCGCCTAAACTGCCCTTTTCAGGTCACAGACACTGCCACAGGTCAGCACACTGTCACAGTGTCACAGGGCAGCACAGTGTCACAGGTCAGCACACTGATGTGCTCCCAGAAAAACACACGTTGTCACATCTGTCACCTGACCTCCTGTCAACAACTTTTATTGAGTGAGGAGAGAACAAATGTTTTTCTACACGTTATCTACAAGTGCGTGAATTATGAGTGTTTATATGACGACTTGTCCTCCGTAAATCTCAACCGCTCTGCCCCTGAGTGAACTTGCAAATATTTACATGGGGCGGCTTTAGCTCAGGAGGTAGAGCGGGTCGGCCAATGACGCAAGGGTTGGCGGTTCGATCCTCGCTCCCTCCCAGCTGCCGTCGTTGTGTCCTTGGGCAAGACACTTAACCCCAAATTGCTCCCGATGGTGTGTAGGCACCCTGCGTGGCAGCCTGCCGCCATCGGTGTATGAATGGGTGAATGTAGACTACCTACTGATTGTAAAGCGCTTTGGATAAAAGCGCTATATAAATGCAGACCATTTACCATTTACATTGAACCCTTCAGATGGAAAATGTAGTTCCATACTCCGTTTTACAAGGAAAACAAACCGAATGCATTCAGCTTTATCATGCAGAAATAGATGTGTATTTAATTGCCTGCCTTGCCCTTTCTCTTTGGTTATGGTTTTGTCACACCACACTAGTAGCGAGCGCACTCACCAATCGATAAAAGCTCGGGTGCGAGACACAAAACAATGACTAAAAGGACACTTAAATGTCCTTCCACAGGTTTAATCCAACATCTGGGCAATAACAGCGACAACGGACGTTTCAGCCAAACAGGCCTTCTTCAGCGTTGTGCTGCATCAGACGGAAATGACGGCTATATACAATTATATCGGAAATACAATCAATTATGCAATCAAGTATTTTACAAACACACCAAATAAACCTCGAGTAGAAGAATACATTTGTAGAAAACACGGTTATAAGAATGTTACATTCATAAGTTACTACATCAGTGGACAATAGAAGATATGTGTAGTGCTTCAAACAGGCTCTATATCAAGGACATCTGAAGTACTACGTACAAATAATTCAACTGGGTTTTGGTGCTGCAAGTGAGGTTGGTCAGCCACAACTACAGCAGATAGGATAAGGAATAAAGACCTAGGCCCTAGGTCTTTATTCCTTATAGGGCATTGGTCCTGCTGTACCCAGTATAACAGGCAAGATAAATAAATATACTAGGAAATATATAAGAAAAACTACAAATAGAAAAATAGTAATTTAAAAGAATCTAAAGAAAACAGCCCAATAATAGTTCCTATTGAGGCCTTTGGGATATTCTGTCTGTATGGTATGTATCCAGAAGGCTTCTAACAGAGCCCTGTCTCTGTTACCACCCCTTTTCAAATGTCCACCAAATTCTATACCCTGGAACCTGAGAGAGCACACGTCGTGTCCCACTGAATTAAAGTGTCTAGCTACCGAGGACTTTTCATCTTTGTTCCTAATATTGCTTTTATGTTCAGAAATGCGGTTTTTCCTCTCTCTCTCGTGGTTTTACCCACATAACAAATGCCGCATGGGCATTTCAAAAGGTAAACAACAAACTTTGTTTTACAGGAAATCCTACTCTTGATAGGAAACTTTTTACCAGAGTGTGGGTGTGAAAATAACTCGCCTCTGATCATAGCATTACATTGAATACAGTTAGAGCAAGGAACATTCCCATTGGGCAAATTAGACAAAAAAATGTGAAGGGCGTGTGTAACAATCAGGTCTGACTAACATATCCCTCCAGTTCCTAGCTCGTTTCTGTGCAAAAATAGGGGGCTCCTTCACATACTGTATACATGGCCCACTTGGGGGTCACTACGCTGTATATGCCAGTGTTTTAAAATACATCTTTTTATGTCCTGACAAACAGGAGAAAAAGTTGTGGCACAGACAATATTAAAATCATGGACAGAGGAGGTTTTAGGGAAGGGATCAAAGATAGACCTTTTGAGAGGATGGAGGTTTCCTGTTTTGCTCAGAAACGAGCTAGGAACCTGAGGGATATGTTAGTCAGAGCTTGATTGTTTCACACGCCCTTCAATCTTTGTCTTATTTGCCCAATGGGAATTTCCCTTGCTCTAACTGTATTCAATGTAATGTTAATGAAGAAGGCCTGTTTGGCTGAAATGTCCGTTATCGCTGTTATTGCCTAGATGCTGGATTAAACTTGTGAAAGACATTCAAGTGTGCTGGCTGTTCTATGGTTTTGTATATATATATATATATATATAGATAAGATATATATATATATATATATGTGTATGCATGTACAGTATGTGTGTGTGTGTGTGTGTGTGTGTGTGTGTGTGTGTGTGTGTGTGTGTGTGTGTGTGTGTGTGTGTGTGTCAACACTGACTGGGGTCATGGTGAGGCTAAAAGTGGTCGGTTCTGATAAACAAGGTATCCTGTTGGTGACCCACATTTTCTCCTGCCATGCACAAGTCAAGTTCCTTATAAATGCATGTATTGCCTCGAAGGTTCATATTGTGAGTTTTAATAAAGTCTAGTGATAAGGTATGCTCCGTGTTTCCGGCCGCTGAGACAGCTGTGTTGTGGTTGCAGTGTGCGAGCTGCGTTCCCCCTCCATGTCAGACTTCCTGGAGGGTCTGGAGAGCTCAGGCTGGCTGAAGCACATCAAAGCTGTCCTAGATGCTGGCATCTTCATCGCCAAGGTTAGTCTGGAAGTAAATCCCTGCTGTCTGCCTCACCACTGTACCCAATATTGGATTGTGTGTGTGTGTGTGTGTGTGTGTGTGTGTGTGTGTGTGTGTGTGTGTGTGTGTGTGTGTGTGTGTGTGTGTGTGTGTGTGTGTGTGTGTGTGTGTGTGTGTGTGTGTGTGTGTGTGTGTGTGTGTGTGTGTGTGTGTGTGTGTGTGTGTGTGTGTGTGTGTGTGTGTTATTTAAGAAGGGACAATACACAGTAATTAACATTAGCACTTAAGGCCACCATGTAAATGTGTCAGATTTAGCAATACTCATATACCGTATATATATACAGTATATATATATATATATATATATATATATATATATATATATATATATATATATATATATATATATATGTGTGTGTGTGTGTGTGTGTGTGTGTGTGTGTGTGTGTGTGTGTGTGTGTGTGTGTGTGTGTGTGTGTGTGTGTGTGTGTGTGTGTGTGTGTGTGTGTGTGCACCTAAGTATAAACAATGACAAGCACAGACAAAAGCACAGTCCTTGGTAGGTTGATAGCATATTAAAAAAACACATTAAGAGAAAAGCTACTGTACAAGAGCACATAAGCACATAGGCACAGATAAAAGCACACAGGCACAGACATAATAAAACGATTACATAACCCCTACTCTACAAGCTCAGACAAAGGCACATAAGCAAACATACTAAAACAAACAAACAATGACATAACCACTATTCCAGATTATGATAGCATGTTTGATTGTCTACTGTTTTGGAGAAAGAGATGAGAGATGGAAATTTGATCATCTTTTCCGTGTTTGCATACACTGGCTTTTTATGTGGACCAAGCCTTTCCTATGTGTGCTTTTACTTTTTTGTTGACATCAAGAAGCAAATTCCGGTCAGTCAGTCAGTCAGTCAGTCAGTCAGTCAGTCAGTCAGGTGTCCGATGCATCGCTTCAGTCCATACAGAAAATATTTTTCTACAAATCATATCTGTTGTCAGTCAGTGTTGTGCAAGTTCACACTTCACAAGAGATAGCTCGACGTTCAGCTCACACAGATTAAAATGAAGTAGTTCATGTTCATAGTTCACAATTTTCAATTTTGAACAAAGTTCACATTCCCTAAAAATTAGCAGCTCACTTTTTTCAAGTCCACATCGCTGTGTGTCTGAGCCCTGCCCCTAGAAGAGAAGAGAAGAGAAGAGAAGAGAAGAGAAGAGAAGAGAAGAGAAGAGAAGAGAAGAGAAGAGAAGAGAAGAGAAGAGAAGCAGAGAGACAGAAGTAGCGTGGCGACAGCAAATAGATCACAGTACTTTGTTGCTGTTGACCATGACATTTTCTTTGACCGCCTCAAATCGTGGGTCAGCATTGAGGACACAACACTGAAGTGGGGTTTGGCTCCTACCTCTCTAATGGAACGGGGACTATTGGAAACCCTTCTTCAGCACACATTACCTGAGGAGTCCCTCTTAGGTTAATCTTAGGTCCCATCTTAATGTTGCCATAAAAAGTGTTATATAAATAAAGTATTAATATTATTGTTGTTATTACCTCCGCTAACAGAGTTGGCCAGGCCTGCAGGTTATGTTTTCGCCACCGTAACAACCAGGGCCGCTGCTGGCCATTTGGGTGCCCTAAGCGTAATTGTTTTGTGGTGCCCCCCCCCCCCCCCCCCCGCAAAACTTTCAATAACTGTCAAACGAAAGACTGCAAATTCATTAATTATGAAGGATACTAGTGTATCTCACATTACATTACATGTGGCAAACAAACAATTGTTAGAATTACTGTACATGTCAGCAAACAAGCGATTGTTAAACTGTACATGCAAGCAGGGGCGGACTGGGATCATAATTCAGGCCGGGCATTAGATACCAAGGAGGCCAGGCCGATACGGGCCGACGTGCGTGCCGGCGTCCGAAGGGCGGCGGCGAAAAATTTGGGCTGTTTGAAGCCCAATTTGGGCCGTTTGAAGCCCAATTTGGACCATTTGAAGCCAGATTTGGGCTGTTTGAAGCCAGATTTGGCCCGTTTGAAGCCCGATTTGGGTCGTTTGAAGCCAGATTTGGGCCAGTTGAAGCCCGAGTCCAATTTTACAATGAGATGCACCCACTTTAACCCTGAATAAAGTAATAAAAACACTAGTAAACCAGTAGGCGGCGCCTGGCCTGCTGTTCAGTGAGTGGCCTGACTGAGGGCACAATTTTTTTTTTTTTTTTTTTTTTTTTTTTTTTTGTGTGCCCTCAGTCACATGATGCCCTACGCAGTCTGCGTGCTCTGCGTAATGGGGTGCGGCGGGCCTGGTAACAACAACACGCCAACAGACTTGGTTCTGTGCAATTTGTCAGTCTGGCGATCTGCCTCCTCCTCGACCGATCTTCTCCAGGTCTGTTATGGCTTCCCAACTCTTCTCCTCCCCTGATGATCCCAGTAAGTAGGCTGTGTCCCATCTACCCCCCCACGTTCGCTTCTTTACGTTTTGGCTGATGAGGTTCTGGTTCCCACTTGTTGCCATTGGGGATCTTCTCAGGCCACCTGCTGTTCAGGATATGTCGTAGGCATCTGTTGACGAAACTCTGGAGTTTGTTGTTGGTGGTGTTGGTCACTCTCCATGTCTCAGATCCCTACAGGAGGATTGCTTTCACGTTGGTGTTGAACATTCTAATCTTGTGTCGGACGGACTGTGCCTTGGAGTTCCAGATGAGTTAAATGCGTGTCGTGTCGTGTCTTGCCTTGCTGATTCGATTCTTGCCATCATCGTTGTCTGCGCCGCCATCTTTGCTGACTGTGGTCCCAAGATATGTGAAGCGGTCTGTCTCCTTGATGTTCTCTCCCTGTAGATGCAGTGGAAGCTCCTGCTTGTTGTTCATTTGCACAACCTCCACCTTCTTTGTATTGATCTTCAGGCCAGTCTTCACTGCCTCTTCGGAGAGTCGTGTCAGCTTTGACTGTGCGTGTTGTTGTTTGTGGGAAAGGAGGTCGACATTGTCTGCAAAATCGAGGTCTTCAAGTTGTTTGATGAAGGTCCACTTGGATGTCTGTGTTACTGGCCATGGTTGCTCTTTCCATGATCCAGTTGATGACCATCAGGAAAATCATTGGAGACAGCATGCTGCCTTGCCTCACCCCGTTCTTCACTTCAAAAGGGCTGGTTAACTTCCCGTTGTGAATGACTTGGCACCGACCAAGCTGGAGGTAACATGGGGGCGCGAATCTGCTACCCTCATGGGCAGATGGAGTCCTCATACAGTTGCTGGATGATGTATTTCGGAGGAATCCCATACCCTGCATATATGATATCATATTTGCACTTTTACAACATGTTTTTCAAATATTATTTTGTTAGCTAGCCGTTAGATGCCCAGAATGTGCCATGGGACTGTACAGAATGTGTATTTGTTGTGTGTGTGTGCAGGCTGTTGCAGAGGAGGGGGTCAGTGTCCTGGTTCACTGTTCGGACGGTTGGGACCGTACTGCCCAGGTGTGTTCAGTGGCCTGTGTGCTGCTGGACCCCTACTACAGGACCCTCAAAGGACTCATGGTACATACTGAACATTTGCATTTATTCATTTAATTTAGTAGTAGTGAGGAATTGCATCTAAAAAAAAGAGTGCTGTGCTATAACGTCTCAGTTGTGTGAGTGGCACTTAATTAATTTCACTTTAGGAACACTTCAGATCCCATCGTTTTAATTGCAGGTTTCAAATTTCTCGTGGGCATGGAAGCACGTTGATGTGGACACACTGTTCAATAACGTTCTGATTGTACTTGACAGAATACCATGCGGGGCGGGGGGGCGGGGGGTGATTATGGTGCTGGATCATAAGGATTTCCTCTGGCTGACTGGGGATCTGCCAAGAGGCAATTCATGAAAAGTAAATACACACAAACGACACAAAATAAAGAAATACACAAAATAATAGAAAGGCTTTTTGGAAATGCCTTTAGGGTCAGAAGAAAATCAGCCCACACGGGGGGTGAGGAGGTCCAGCCTTTCTCCACGGCTTAGCTGTGTACAATGTCTCGCTCTGAAGAAACACATCAAGATCTATACAACAGTCAGTCCTTATGTCTCAGTATATGCATGTCTTTTTCCTGCACTTAGGTTCTCATTGAAAGAGACTGGGTCTCATTTGGACACAAGTTCTCTCACAGGTCTGACTCCAAATTATTATTTTCCAATACTACAGAATGGCATCTATAATGTAGATCTGTACATTTGATGGATCCTATTGTACTCACCTCTCCCCAGATGCAACCACCTGGATGGAGACCCTAAGGAGATTTCTCCCGTCATGGATCAGTTCCTCGAATGCGTGTGGCAGCTGATGGAACAGTTCCCCTGTGCCTTTGAGTTCAACGAGAGGTTCCTCATCGCCATTCACAGTCACATCTACTCCTGCCAGTATGGTAACTTCATTGGCAACAACCAGCGAGAGAGGATAGAGCTGAGGTGAGATTTAAGCCTGTAGCCACTAGCCACCATCAGTTTCTTCTCCCTTTCACAGCAGAGATATCCGGTCAAAGTGATGCCTCTGAGAAAATTAGATTAACTATTGGAAGAGAAGTGAAAACCAGTAGTATATTACATTACTGGGCTAGTGTAAATTATAGAGATTACGCCACCCTAGAGACACAAACAAGCATGTTCTAAATCAGTTTCTTTTTCACACATTTGATTTTGAAAGGCAAAGTCCAACTGAGAATGAGTTGTCCATCTTTCTCTTCCTTGCTTTGATTGACAGACTACATGAGACGACCCACTCTTTGTGGATGTATCTGTGGAAGGACCGGACAGACTACATCAACCCCCTGTACAGGCCTGACCACAGCCAGACTCAAGGGGTTCTCCGGCCAGCTACTGCCCCCTACTGTTTTAAGTAGGTTATCACAAACTACAGATCTACTAGTTATCATTACACCATTTATTTTCCCACAAATTCTAAGTCTGAATTGAATAATAATATGCAGACAATGCAGGTTGTCCTTATTTGAGTATTATTAGACTGCATTGTAAAGAATTTACACCACCTGTTAATTAAACTAAATATTCGGACGAGGGTTGATAAGTTCATTTCAGAGTCTAAGATCTCTTTCTTTGTAGATTCTGGCGAGCACTGTACAACCGTTTCGACAGAGGGATGCATCCTCGGCAGTCTGTAGAGGACTACCTGATTGCCATCCGAGAAGAGACACAGCAGCTCGAGGAGCAGCTGGCCTCACACAAAGAGGTAGAGTTTTATATTCATACACTGCTTCCCATTAGTACAAATGTGTGCTTCTGGTTTATCTCTGTTGTATTCGTGTCTGACTAAGCTTACGTTACCAATAGAAAATCACTAAGCTGGAGAAGGAGCAGGGTTGGAGTGTTGCCCGGAAAGCGGCCATCTTGGATAAGAGCCCCACAACATGGGCTCCTAACTCTGGCAACAGCCTGGCTCTGGCCAATACTCCTCAGGACTATGCCGGCGGGGTCATCACCAGCAGCCCCTGTCAGCAGAAAGCACCAGAGAGCAGCCTGATCATCCTGAGCCAGACCTCCGACCCCCACCTCTCCAACAATAGTGACCCAGAGTCTGGCATCGCAGACCTCAGTTGCTTCAGCGAGGACAGTACCAGGGATCCTGACTCTGATGAGACTGCCTACTCTGCTGCCTGAGTACATGTAGAATTTGGTGGAGCCGGAGGGTATAGCAGCTTCCAGTTGTCCAGAGGCCCTTCGAACAATGACTATATTTACATGCACAGAGTAACCCGGCTATTGGCTATACTCCAATTAAGTCTTATTCGGGTTAAGCTGTTTATTTGTTACTTGCACCTTTGATGCCCCGTCTCGGACTATATCACTGTTACCATGAATAAGCCAGTTAACTGTTGTTAACTGTAGACGACTGTGGTCATTTCTGTTACAGGTGAAAGAAATGCTGATCCTAATAGAAATAGCAATAGTAAATATTGCTGGCCAGCATGTTTTTTTTTCCATAAAAATGTACCCATAACATTTTGCACAGATGGCGCAAAACCAAACTGAAAGGAGTATGATTTTTCCATCCCACACTAACCTTTCAAATATCGGAGTAAGCCGCGCATCTTCTGTTGGAGTTTGAGCTTAATCAGGTTATTTTAACCAAGTTATGGCATATTTGTTTTAGACCAAACCGGGTTGCTGTAGTAACCGGGTAAGAACATAATTCTCCACACATGTAAACATAGCCAATGTGTGAGTAAATTGATGATAAGTGCATATGTGTATATTTTAAGCAAGCGTGCTTTTTACTTCATGTCATGCTAAAAGCTATTGGGTCATCTTTCATATTCTTAATTTATTCATTAGGCCTATACAACATGAATTACATTTTTTTTATTAAGGCTTGCAAAGGGAATTATTTAGCAGTACTGTAACTGACTTGCTGGCTACAGACAGGCAGTTTGGGTTCAGCATTTCACCTCAGTCTGGCTTGAACCACCAGAAACATGCGACTCCGTTCTATCCATCCACTTGAAAAATGCCCAATTCAAATGACAAAACGGGTATTTCATCACGAAAGGAAATATTACAAAATATCAACTCACTTCACACACAACCATGTTTTGGAGTCATTGCATCACTGTAACCAATGGTCTGTGGCCTTATGGCTGGCAATTAATTTCTGTTCACTGGCTATTTGAACTCTGGAGTGTAGACCAAGATACTATATCATGTGATAATAACCATGTTACAATATATCATTTTGAAATGTGTCTGTAGACTAGGTAACTTAGAGTTTTTGATAAGACGACTTTATAATTGGTACATTTCACCCAATATTAAACACCACATTTTGAATTGCAACATTCATGACCAAACCAAATTCATACCAAAGGGAATCCATGGTCTACTGGTATAATTGTGCATGCTGTAAATACTGTATGCTTAGCTTAACCAGCAGACTAGAGCATGTGAAGACACAAATATACTGTTGCTTTGGGCAGAAGATCATTTTCTGAGTATCTGTGCCATCTCTCTCTCTCTCTGCAGAACAATCAGGCACTGTCCCAGGCACTGAGGTTGTAACACTAGATATTGCACTGTGTTCCCCGTAATAGAACTCTGTGCATTAGGCTTGTGACAATATTCCAAACTGTTAATGCATAGATCATTAAGTAACGCATGTTAATGTATTTTTGTACTGTGGCACATTTATTTTGACAGCTGTTATCCTGCTTTTTGCATGTTGTATAAGTAGCATCAAAAAGGTCTAATGTAGCCTACATCATACAGGATTTTGGCCATGTATGTATGAAAGAGCAGTGTGAGTGGGTTTACTTGTTCTAATCTCGTAGACCAAACCAAATTTGTCAAGCTGATCTAAATGCAAAATTGTGTATGTGAAATAAATAAATATATATTATTGTCATCATCTTATTATTATTATTATCATTATTATTATTATTATCTGACCTTATTATCATCCAATCCAGGCACGTGCTTATGCCAGTAGGTGCACAATCTTGCTGAAGCTGACCATTTTAGATGTTTACAACTGTAGGGCTACAATACAATTAGTTTCCTTCTGTTTGTCGGGGCATCAGAAGCCATATCAGGTCAGTCGGTTTTGCTTTATTTGTCAAGTGTAAACTGATAACACTTACTATGATGCCTAACTCTCTCCAGCGCTGGTACAACGCTAAACGAAGTGTGGAGATCTGCTGGCCAAGCGAGACTTCTTCTGCCCTACGAACTTTAATGGTATGGTAACGTTAAAGTAATTTGGCATGGGCCTGTAGCCTACATATCTGTGATTCTGCATGCAAGAAAAGTGAAACCTTGCCAAATGATGTCTTTGTGCAACCTACCAAAGCTGACAACAAAACGTAATTTAGGCTATTGTTGACTGATGTGATGAATACCAGATTTAATGGCGTTGTCAACCAGTTTCAGAAGGCTATCACTAGGCAGCAAGACACGTGGGTGTTAGTTGACTAGACTAGACTGTAAAAATAACATAAATAATCATCATCATCAACACATTTTTAAAAGTCCTATGACTCTTTGATAGCCTTTCCTTCCTTCTTTCACACAGTATTTGGCTTGATTCCCAGAAGATGTCTTTCTTTTTCCAGGGAAATACAGCAAAGGGCCTTTCAAGTCCAAAAATGGAGAGGTAAGGGGGGGAGCACTGGACAAAATAGGGACGGTCTTTACGCACGCATACATTACATACATGACGTTTTCACTTTACGTGATGACGTGACGTCGTGTTGTAGGCTCAGCTATGATGGCAGCTGTAGGTTGACATCGACACAATACTGAATATAAAACTATTTAAAAGTTAGTGAAAACCCCCGACACAAGAGCGTAGATCAAATTTGTAGTTTGGAAATAGTACAGGCGTTAACATACCCGCCCAGTTTGGGGAACGGTAAGTTAGTGAAGCCACAGTGAGCTTTGCAGTAACGTTATCCAAGTGGCGCCGATTGTGTATTGCTGCTCCTTGCATGTTTTGCACACTCCTGTTTGGCTGTCGACATATCTGTCTTCCCAGGAAGTATGTCAAAACTGGACATACCCCCCACCTGGTAGCTTCTATTGTAATGCATACGTTAACTATCGCCAGTTCTTTTAGCAGGCTAGCTAATTGCTACAGTTAACCTAGCTAGCCCAAATTGCTGCTGAAAACTGCCTACGACGGGCTAACGTGAGCCAGCTAACGTTACGTTTTCAGCTGATGATGGACTGTAGCGTGCCCTTGATATCAGGGATAGACAGCCTCTGTGGTCAAAGAGTGCATGCTCTTATTTGACATGATAGTTAACATTAAGCAGCACATATAAGAAAAAAGTAGCACAGATTGCTCTGAGATCAAGTTACCCCTCCATTGAGATCTAGCATCTGATGAAGAGGGGTTTGCATGTCCTGCAGTTCATATTTTGTGTGTGGTGCAGTCTAAGCATTTTCAACATTGCTATGCATGTGGAAGTTATGTTTTAAGGTGTTTTCTCTCTCTTCATTGCTTTGCATGTAGAAGTGACACTATGCCCGCAGCTACTGTGGATCACAGCCAAAGAATATGTGAGGTTTGGGCCAACAACCTGGATGAGGAGCTGAAGAGGATCCGACATGTTATCCGAAAATACAACTACATTGCTATGGTGAGTCGTGCTCATAGACTGACGGCGCATACTGGACTGATAGACATGCAGATATCCCATTGATTGTTCAGCTCACCCCCAGATCATAATGGGTTTCTTTACGTTTACAGGACACAGAGTTCCCAGGTGTGGTTGCCAGACCGATCGGAGAGTTCAGAAGCAACGCTGACTATCAGTACCAGTTGCTGCGCTGCAATGTGGATTTGCTCAAGATAATCCAGCTGGGCCTCACGTTTATGAACGAACAGGGCGAATACCCACCAGGAACATCAACATGGCAGTTCAATTTTAAGTTTAACCTCACGTAAGATCTCTTTTCTGACTCTCTTCCTGAATTTCTTGTGTTACATTCGAGCGCATCTATGAACTTATGAGTATTTGGTTAAGAGTTTAATAACAGCATCACATGAAAAGATTATCCCACTGTATGCACATTTATTAAACTAGAATTAACACGATTTAGTCTGTCCACACGTGTACAGTACAGCATCGCAGCTGACTCATGACTCAGCAGATGAGTCATAAGGGAATGTGCTTACATACGGTACTTGAAGGTTATTTTTACCCTATTTTACAGTATGTTATTGTTGGTATGCAGTGCTTTATACTGTATCGTAATTGTGCTTTACATATGTGCAGTATATGTATAGATATGTATGTATATATTCTACATAGTTTCTGTAATGTGTCTTTGTTTTGATTTGTTCTCTGTGTCGTCAGAGAGGACATGTACGCACAGGACTCTATTGAGCTCCTGACCACTTCAGGGATCCAGTTCAAGAAGCATGAGGACGAAGGCATCGAGACGCTGTACTTTGCAGAGCTGCTGATGACATCAGGAGTGGTGCTCTGCGAAGGCGTCAAGTGGCTCTCCTTCCACAGGTATTCTGCTCTTAAAATACGGCCTTATTTATGCATAACACCGGCTCTTCTACGCATCCCAGGTTGTGAGTAACAGCGAATCTATTGGAACTTCAAAATTGTGTTTCCCAGGAACCAGAGAACTTATGGTAGATATCCAACTGTTTTGGAAATGTATTTGAAAATGTGTTCATAATCTTCTATTCAATTGGTTGAGTATTTAATCTCAAGTTTGGTTCCTGGTAGAAAAAGTCCCATGTGATGGTTGTTGCAAACCAAAACAAGACTTGGTACATAGAAAAACAATGTAAAATAGTATATAGAAAATGTAATTCACATTAGCCTCTTTATTCAGACAATCAATAGTTTAATGTACTCATCACATACATTTTCATTTATGGCGCATAAAATAATTTGTTCAACAAAAAAAGTGATATTTAAACACAGACCTGACACATAACCGTAACGGGTAGGAATAGTCATGGAAAAATCTGTTGTTTTCCTGTTTAACTCTGATTATCAGTCAGTAAACAAAAGAACAACAACAGCATGGTCAACAAATCCAGTTGAACAGGAAAAAGATAGAATGGAAATGTGTTGTTAATTCTGGTATCATATGACTTCATTTGACTGTGTTGGCTCGTCATTGAAAACAAACAACAACAACAATATAGCACATGGATTAAGCTGTAAATGCCTGGAAATATATGCGTCTGTAGTTTGTGTTATTGTAATAGCAAGATCTGTTCACAGAATGGGATCTGTTTTACCAAATAACAAAATCTTTTCATGTCATTATGAGGGGGGAGTGCACAATGCAACAAATTACAGATAATATCAGGAAACACATGTAGTTCAATGAATGTTTTCTGAGCAGACAGGACTCATCTTGTCTCCAGACAGATATTTTGTTTCTTGTCATAACAGCATAAGAATATTGTTCTGTTGTAATAAGATATTCTTTCTCGAAATAATGAGATGTTGGTGTCCTTAGAAAACATTTCAATAGAAAAATCTCATACATACAAGAAAAGATTTTGCTCTTACAAGAAAACAGGCATACGGTCAGCAAGATAGCATTTTTTTGCTACCAAATAAGCTTTTTAAAAGGCTGCATGCCACAACAAAAACAATACTTTTTATTCATTATTCATATACATTTTTAATCTAATTGGCGTTTTGTTTGTTATTGGTTCATTATTGATTTATTGAACGTCTTATTTTGTTATTTCTTATTGATTAGTAGGATGCTAATTTTAAAACATACCATAGATCCAGATCACAAGATCATTTTGGGACAATGGGATATTGTATTTTGTGCAGAGAATCAAGAGATTTGGCCTGCAGTGCAGAATGCATTATTTTTTACAAGACAACGGAAGCCATTCTCTAGTCATTTGCCCGTGCATGTTTAGGGAAGTGTAGCAGACAAGAGGGGCAAACGGGACAGGAAGAGAACACACGACTGGAAGTGAAAAAATAATAATCAAGAAACCTGCTATAGTTTGCTTTTTGAAAACATGAAAAGAGATGTGTGTGTGTGTGTGTGTGTGTGTGTGTGTGTGTTTTTTTTGCAGTGGCTATGACTTTGGATACCTGATCAAGATTCTGTCCAATGCTAACCTGCCTGAGGAGGAAGTGGATTTCTTTGAGGTCCTGCGCTTGTTCTTTCCGGTCATCTATGATGTCAAGTACCTCATGAAAAGCTGTAAAAACCTCAAGGTAAATTAGGAAATATGACATCCTACAGCACAACACACCAGCAAAACTCACACAGTCCACTGGATGAAGCTTCACGCCTTGATTTCTGTTCTGATCTCTCCTCGCGGCTTTGACCGGAGGAGTAGAGCTTGAGTGACTGACAGTGTGCTGTTTGACAGGTCGGGCTGCAGGAAGTAGTGACTGACAGTGTGCTGTTTGGCAGGGCGGGCTACAGGAAGTAGTGACTGACACTGTGCTGTTTGGCAGGGTGAGCTGCAGGAAGTAGTGACTGACAGTGTGCTGTTTGGCAGGGCGGGCTACAGGAAGTAGTGACTGACACTGTGCTGTTTGGCAGGGCGGGCTACAGGAAGTAGTGACTGACACTGTGCTGTTTGGCAGGGTGAGCTGCAGGAAGTAGTGACTGACACTGTGCTGTTTGGCAGGGTGGGCTGCAGGAAGTAGTGACTGTGTGCTGTTAGGCAGGGCGGGCTGCAGGAAGTAGTTACTGACAGTGTGCTGTTTGACAGGGCGGGCTGCAGGAAGTAGTTACTGACAGTGTGCTGTTTGGCAGGGCGGGCTACAGGAAGTAGTGACTGACACTGCTGTTTGGCAGGGCGGGCTGCAGGAAGTAGTGACTGACACTGCTGTTTGGCAGGGTGGGCTACAGGAAGTAGTTACTGACAGTGTGCTGTTTGGCAGGGCGGGCTGCAGGAAGTAGTTACTGACAGTGTGCTGTTTGGCAGGGCGGGCTGCAGGAAGTAGTTACTGACAGTGTGCTGTTTGACAGGGCGGGCTGCAGGAAGTAGTTACTGACAGTGTGCTGTTTGGCAGGGTGGGCTACAGGAAGTAGTGACTGACAGTGTGCTGTTTGGCAGGGTGGGCTACAGGAAGTAGTGACTGACACTGCTGTTTGGCAGGGCGGGCTGCAGGAAGTAGTTACTGACACTGTGCTGTTTGGCAGGGCGGGCTGCAGGAAGTAGAGACTGACACTGTGCTGTTTGGCAGGGCGGGCTACAGGAAGTAGTGACTGACACTGTGCTGTTTGGCAGGGCGGGCTACAGGAAGTAGTGACTGACACTGTGCTGTTTGGCAGGGCGGGCTGCAGGAAGTAGTGACTGACAGTGTGCTGTTTGGCAGGGCGGGCTGCAGGAAGTAGTGACTGACACTGTGCTGTTTGGCAGGGCGGGCTACAGGAAGTAGTGACTGACACTGTGCTGTTTGGCAGGGCGGGCTGCAGGAAGTAGTGACTGACACTGTGCTGTTTGGCAGGGCGGGCTACAGGAAGTAGCCGAGCAGCTGGAGCTGAAGCGGATCGGACCTCAACACCAGGCTGGCTCGGACTCTCTACTCACAGGCATGGCTTTCTTCAAGATGAGAGAGGTGGGTTCTGTGACGGTCCCAAATCGTATAAAACACGATTTCCCTTGCCTCTTTGATTATTATATAAAAGAGTTGGATGTGCTAGCTTAACATCGTGAATGATCAAAACGCACGGTCGGCAACTAAATCCACACAATCCATATTAGAAAACCGAGCCGTTAAACAAGTCACTTGGACTCCTGTAAATTTGTGGCGAAGTAGACTTAACAAAGTGAGCAGTTGAGCGGTTTCCCCTTCCTGTTGCGGTCTTTAGCTGCCGGGTCCGTGGTGTCTCACATTTCCCTCTTGAAATGGTTAGCCAATCAGAACAGAGGGGTCATTAATATTCATGGTTTAGGCACAGCAACAGACACAGCCTGTTCTTGGTAAGGCTCAGAGAGATACTGGAAAATGAATGTGAATTGAGAGTGTTTTTGGGACATGACACCACACACAGCTTTAACTGAACCTCAAAACATAAAATAGAGAAACACTGGAAAGTGTAGAATTATATTATTCTCAATAGTAAGACGTGCAGTAGAAAAGTATTATAATGTCAAGTAATTTTATGTTGATTTCATAACGTGGTGAATGCATGAGTCACGACGAGTACATGAGAGCGTTTTGACGCTGTTGAAATGTGTATTTGTTGACACAACGGGGGTAGGCTAGCTCATACCACAGACTACCAGTCATTTGTGCTAACTGCACGCACAGAGAAGAAAGGGCCATCTAGTTTCTCTTCTTACTATCGAGAATATCGCAAAATGTTGGCATGTTCCTTTAAGTTGTGGAGAGAGAGGTTAGGTTATGTGTGATAATGGATGAAACTCTGGAGAAGAATGACTCTTGACAGTTTTTAACTACTTTAACTCTGCAGCTATCCAAGTTGCTTTACAGTGTTGGTTGCCATCATCAGTCGCTATATATATATTAGGCATCTCGCGCGTGCTCTATGACTAGGCTCGGCCGTAGCTCACTTGCTCTTATGACATCACTGATGACCAATGCGTGTCGCAGCCTCGCCTGCTCTATGACATCGTAATTAGGGCAATCGCCTAATAAAAAAATCCGGCTCCGTCAGGTCACCTGCACAGCCGAGGGGCGGAAGCCATCGTCTCCGTCTGGTTCTTCACGATTCTACCTACTTATACTCCCATCACTTATATAGCCTCACACACTGATGACATCACTGAACTATAGCCTCAGCCTTAGGGCAATCAGAATTTGGGCAATTAGGGCAATTAATCTGTCCTAATTAAAAATAAATCCGGCTCCGTCAGGTCACCCACACGGGGGCCCTTTACACACCCTGAAGGTTTCAGCCCGATCGCACGTGAAACGTCATAGCTGTCGCCGAACACAGAACTTGAAACAAACAAACAAACAAACATTGCCCACATACTAAATTATATATATATAGATTGGGGGAGGGGGGGGGGTGGTTCTGTTGTAATTGTGGGGGGTATTATTACAGCTGCAATAGACTAATGCAATAGCATAATATTATTATTTCATTATAGTTTGGTTTGTACGTCTGACAAAAAAAACAATCAGGATTAGCTACAACGTAACTAGCCAATAACAGCCAACAAACATGGGTCATTCGGGTTCTACACTGTGCTACAGTATGTTGCTCTGGTTAACGTTCCGTTGATGATGCTTAAAACTGCCTACTGCAGCTTTAATTATACTATGTATATTTATGCATGCATGTATGTGAAGGCATGTGTATACATCTTGTTTTTAATGTGAACCCCAGGAGGAATAGTCGTTGCTGTGGTAAGAATAAGAAATAATGGGGTTATTTGTCAATGGTTGCATTTTTCAGAGAAAGAGCACCATCTGAATGAATTACTATGCAGTTCATGATCTCAGTATACATAGATGTACTGTATGTTCTCAGTATCCTGTGTCCTTTCTTTTTTTTTTCTTCTTCTTCTCGCAGATGTTCTTTGAGGATCATATTGACGATGCAAAGTACTGTGGTCACTTGTACGGGCTGGGCTCTGGCTCTGCGTACGCCCAGAACGGCACGGGGAATGCTTACGAAGAAGAGGCTAACAAGCAACAGTCATGACGACACTCTGAAACTCTCCCACCCCGCGGGATCCTATCCCTCGAGTCGAGCTGTGACGGCTGGATAATAATGGAAGAACAAAAAACCCCACAAACACATCATTTAGGAAGCTGTTTCTCATAGGCTCTGCTCACTTTAGACAGCTGAATATGATGGTCAGTAGGGAAGGGGGGGGGGGGGTGGGGACACCGCTGTCCTCACGCACGCTGGTGTGTGAATTTAGTCTTTTATTCCTACGAAGAAGCACCATTTTGGAGGGTCTGGTTGGTTCAGTTACATTTAACATGAAACGTTTGAAAAAGATGGGATTTTAGTTTTCCTAAAATGTTCTGTAGAAATTTTTGCACTTTAAAGTTCTAACCAGATCCTGATTTTATAAGGAAAGCTGAAAATGTTTCTGGTGTCCTCATCTTTGTTGCCTTCTCTAAGTTCCCATTTTACATTGTGACATGCATCTTTACGACGACGACAACCTTATTTCACCAAGCTCCGCCTTAATATTAGCTACATTATCTTTTAAACCTTAATTTATTTTGATCGTCATTACTTTGATTGAATAGTTGCCCCCATTCAACTACACTTCAGAATG
Organism: Poromitra crassiceps; assembly: GCF_964638095.1. Taxonomy (NCBI): domain Eukaryota; kingdom Metazoa; phylum Chordata; class Actinopteri; order Beryciformes; family Melamphaidae; genus Poromitra; species Poromitra crassiceps. Next base: position 31,670,968 of record NC_139634.1, on the reverse strand, counting down.
CTACTCCCTGCTCAGCTCTATGGTTTCTTGTGTGATAATCAGAGGGGGAGTGTGTTTATGTGCACACCAATATCCCACTATACTTGGGAACACTCAGCTATATTGTTTTTGAGTAACTCATGTAAAACATATCCTGTTTATAATAACCTGAATAAGCTCCAATCCTGGTATTTACATTTTTCTTTTCTTTTTAGATGGGACGCTGAGACAAATGAACACCATTCCCATATGCTGTTTTCTTTTTTCTGTCTGCATTTGCTCAGTTTCTATGGTAATATTCAGATTTATTTAAGTATACAGGCACATTTATGATCAGGATGAGGATGCATACAAACAGCTTGGGAAAAAACACCTCAACCGGAATAAATGTGGAATATTTTGTGCATGTAAACACCCTCATTGACAGGTACATTTGTACATGGCTCTACTTGGCCCTGCACTGATTTCGACCCTACATCGGGTGTGCACCAGTTTTGCCTGATCTAAATAAAAACATAAACCTGCCCACTGTAGGAAGTGCTATGAGGTGACCGTGAACTTCTCTAGAGCATAGTTTTCATTTTTAATTGAAATGAAGGGTTTTGTAGAGTTTTAGTTTTGTAATAAAACAACTTTTACTCATTGGGGGAAAGCGTTGCTTTTTACCGTGCATCTTAACTTGAGAACTTTGTTTCGGGGGGAATTCGGTTCACTTGCAGTTCTGGCTTTTGAATGACAGTTTTGTGCCGTTTTTCCTTTTGTATTGCTTTCCACTTTATTCATGCTGCCTAGAACAGCTGCATGTACTAAAATGTTTGAATAAATGCTGTGTTGTTGAATAGTATCTTGAAACTTCCATAGGTGTGTGTTGAAGTGTATGTTCACAACTTATTAACCTCCTTAAGTGTCAAATATGGATCATATTTGAAGCAACTCTCACTTTTATTTCTTCATCACACCTTCCACACTATGTAAACGAGTCATGTTTAAAAAGAGAAAATATGCAATATACGAGAGGATTGTTTTTAGATTGTTTTGTAAATAAAGGCTTGAAACTTTTCTAACAAAATGTTCTTGATTGCATCTTTAAGTCCGAAAATCCTAATTGTGAAGCGCAACTTTCTCTTTCAAATCACTTCAACAGTCACAGATCAAGTTTAAAATGTGGATGTTGTGTGATGGGTGAAGCTTGTTGCTTCAATCCCAGCCTCAGAAATAAGAAGTGTTTACATTATAAGCTGTAGCAGTGATCCTTCTTTATCATCATCAGTAGTTTGAACACTGATAGAAATAAGCTGATGAAGGAGACTAGTCAGTCCCTGACTCTAGCTCAACTCACTTGTTCAAATCCCACCTGCCTCAGTGTGAACACAGTGTGTAGAAATCCCAACATAGCTCAGCGGGCTGAGTGGCTGTGTCACTGTCTCTACCTGACCGGTAGACTGTTGGTTCGATTCCTGATGGAGGACACATAATTATTACAGCACTGCCCTGTCTTTAACATCACCAGCTGACAGAGCACCGTAGTGCCTCTTACAGGCAGATCCACAGAGTGACACAGTGCCTCCTACAGGCAGATGCACAGAAATGGACACTGTGGACAGACTGCAAAGAGATCCAGAGCAGACATGTCATATACTGAGTCTAGAGGAGTTTTGCAAATAATTTACTTTTACGCCTAGCGGCAGCCAGGGTCGGACCACAGGGACACAAGACCAACTTCCAATGTCATTCAATTTTCAGCTCTCTGTCAGATAACCCTCAGAGCTCATGTCTCAGAGGTTGGGGGGGGGGGGGGGGGGGGGCAGGTAGTTGCAGTGGAGCGGGAATCGAACCCACCAACATCTGGCCCCAGCATCTCTTCAATTATTCCTTCACACCACCAGCTTCACACTAACAGCTCTTCTCTGGGCGCTTTTGTCTCTTTCGTCTGCCTGTCACCATTTAAAACTGACTGAGGCTTGAACCCACGACCTCAAAACATACTGAGATCTCAATATCCCTGGGTAGCAAGCAAACTCTCTGTACCACCAAGGCAGGCTTCGTAAGCAAGGTTTTCTCAGGGCTTTAAATCACCCTTTCCTCTGGTTGTCGACATTCAAATCTGACTGAGGATCCAACCCACGGCCTCAAAAGTCACTGAGACCTCAATAATGCAGGGCATCAAACCATCTCTCTGTGCCACCAGGTCAAACCTCTTAAGATAGGTTTTCTCAGGGCTTTAAATCACTCTTTCCTCTGGCTGTACAGTCAAAACTGACTGAGGATCAAACCCACGGCTTCAGAAGTCACTGTGGCTCAAACCCACAAGCTCTAAACTGCTAGATAGCAAACCAACTCACTGAGCTACTGGGTCATAAAGGTTAGCACAGGTTTTTCTCAGAGCTTATCAGTTTTTCCTCTGGCTGTCGACTTTCAAAATTCACTGACTGTGGTGGTGGAGCAGGAATCCATCCTGCCATGCGCATGTTCCACGTGTCTGTGGTGGTCAAAAAGTCCATCGTACCACCAGCTCCCCTTCACACTCACAGCTCTTCTCTGGGCACTTTTGTCTCTGACTGACTTACAGCTCCACCTCCCCCCACATGTAGCCTACTTGTCAACCAGTGTTAGTCTATCCCTCTCTTTTACACATACAAGGACTTAATTTCACTCATTTCAAACATCCTCACACAGAATTATCAACTTGCTTAATACCATTCTGTTGTAGGCTACCACGTTAGGCATGTTTAGTTAATTAAAAACACAACATCCTGTTTTTATCCTATGTGTACATTTATACAAAAACAACTATGATATATTAAGATGCTTGATGGATTCAGGCGATGTCTCATCATAGACAATGGGTAAAGGTAAGCATGGGGGAAATCCTCCAATTCTCCCAATTCAGCATAGCTAGCATTTAGCTGCTAGCCCAGCCCAGGGAGACAGGATCGGGGATTCAACCACCGCAGTTACCGCACATCTGAACAGACATCTATGTGGCTGCTGTTGAGTCCCCAATCCTGTAGTGTAGTGTATCTGTCCTTTGTTGAGTCAGCCCATTGAGATATATGGGGTTTTCCCCCCCACCGTCTAGTCTTGCGCGCCAGTCGTAGTAACATTTTGTGGGCGTTCCCACACATACCGACTGTATCTATTCTCCCACTAAGAATTAGAATTTTTGATTATTATTCTTAGAATTATGGAATTCACATTTGAAGCAACTCTCACTTTTATTTCTTCATCACACCTTCCACACTATGTAAACGAGTAATGTTTAAAAAGAGAAAATATGCAATACAAGATGATTGTTTTTAGATTGTTTTGTAAATAAAGGCTTGAAAACATTTCTAACAAAATGTTCTTGATTGCATCTTTAATGACTCAAAGTTAAATATGAATTCATCGTCACACCATGTGGCCGTTTTTCTTACGATTTACTAAGAAATCAAAGACCCAAGATGACCTTTATTGACCTTTATTGTTATAAGGCATCACAACTGTACAGTACATTGCCCCAAACATCCATAAAGTTGTCTCGAGTCATACAGACAGAGGAATAGAAAAATATAGATTGACATAACTGTCGCCATAAGAATACATTCTTCAAAAAGAAAAACTTGTTTCCAGTGATTGTACTGTATGGTCATTTCAAAGCCCATTAGACACAATCCTCAGAAGGTAAAAGGTATACAAAGCAGCCAGAGCAAGTCATCTTTTTTTCTGCAGTACATCATAACCATAATGTCATGTCGTCATGAGATACAGGAAAACTTAACGACGGTCAACTGGACTAGACTTAGCTGGAAAATGCAGCATCAGAACGAGGCTTGTGTTGGGAGATCCCTGGCCGGTGTGCCAGCCCCTCCAGGCCTCCACAGACAACAGTCAGGAATCTTTGGCTGGCAGTTTGACATGTCGGCTACCAGACAGCACTAGGTATTTGGCAGGGGAAGCACACTGTCGCAGTACAGAGGAATACTAGGTTTTCAGGTACTGTATGTGTGTGACAGCAGTGTCCTCATTCATGCTATAATACAAGAATTGTCCTCAGTCACAGAGTAGAGCTCTCATTCCAATAGTTACTCATTACTACTTTACACACAGCCTTTCCAAGAGAGGGGGAAACATTTTGTGGTACAGTTCACTACAAGGTATTTATTTGTGTTGACATCCTGAGATGAAAGCATGCATCAGTTTGATTTTGACTTGACAATGCAGATTTCCATAAAGTATTACACTGGGGGGAGGGGAGGGGAGGGGAGGGGGGGGGGGGGGGGGGGCTGTTTGTCACTGCTCTTTAAAAGGAATGTCAGTCACATCGCATAAATACCACTAGTAACCTATACTTATGTGCAAAGGTTTGGCAAACTTATATTTGCATTTATTCATGTCCTAAAATATGCGTATGAGTACAAACAGAACTAAATAAAACTGTTAAACATAATTATGTGATTTCTAACAAGAGCTTTCTTCACTTTCCATTCAGTAATCATGATCAGCGCCTTTGCGGAGAAAAAACAAGAGTGTAACACACATTGTATCATCAGCTTAGGTTCATTTCATATTATATAGACAACAAAGTGAAAAACCTCTATTGCTGCTCTGTGCTTATTCATGTACAAACGGGGGGGTGTGGGGTGGGGGGGGGGTCTGATTACTGGAATGCAAGTTCAATCCACTTGTCACTTGTTCTGAGGCCCACATGTGGTAGATACTGTTGCCAATATTAATATTAATCCTAATTTATTTAGTTCTGTGAGGATGATAGGATGTTTTCTGTGGTTTCTGTGTGATGCCGAGAGCCCTAACCACAGTCAAGTAAACCAATCAGAAGCAGTGGCTGACTACAGCAGTGTGTGTTAATGGAAAAATGAGACACATCACCAGCACATCACAGTCTGATAGGCACAAACACTGGGGGGGGGGGGGGGGCAGCATAGACCTGTTGGATGAAATAAACAGTACAGTGTATTATTTTCTATATTATGCTATATGTGGATTGACTGATTTCTCTGTCAGGATAAACTTACTTATCTGGGTACAAGGTGTTGACTAACTGGGACTACGCCTCATTCTCTATGGTCATCACTGGGTTGCTGGTACCTGTACAAACACACAGGTGAAATTAAAATCCATCATCCATCCACATCATACAATATCTGCTTCATGACTAACACAGCATTTTTCTTTCTTTCTTTCTTTCTCCCCCCCCCCCCCCCCCCCCCCCCCCCCCCCCCCCCCCCCGGGACATCATTATTGTGCTGTCAATGAAAACACCCATTACCCTTCTTCTCTTTGTCCTCCGCAGTTTCACTCTCTGACCAGGAGGGGGTGCTGGTGAGCAGTCGGCTCTGAGACTCCCTCAGTGGTTTGGATGGGAACTGGTGGCCCTCTGCTGCACTGGAGACGACATCCAATATAACCAACACCAAAACCCCAATGTCAACTTTGTTGTCCTGTCCCCTGATTGGCCAAGTGAAGGGACCCAACTTTAAGAGATGATACATTTTGCAGTGTATGCCAGCATTTCGACACTGACTGGTCCGATGAGAGCACTTTTAAAGGCTACAACTGGTACAATTTTTTTTTAATTAAAAAAAAAAAAAAATCATATTTTAAATTTTTATAGAACACAAACAAGACAAAACAGACAAACAGGCTCAGACACAGAGGAAAGAAAGAAAAAACAAAACAAAACAAAACCAGCTGGTACAATTTTAACAGAACTTGGATGGATGACACATTTTTGCACTGCGTAAAAAATATACTGGTTGGCCTCATGAGGGTGCTATAATTGAAGGTTAACATTTGAAAAAAGTTATGTTCACTGTAAGTCACACTACTTGCTACACACATCCAGCTTTCCTAATGAATCCCATTGATAGACTTAATGGAGGCCCTATTCCCAACTGATATCTGGTCCGATTTTAAACACTTTTTGGCAGTATGATCTGACCTTTAAAAAAACACTCGTTGGCCTGATGGGGATGCTCTAAAAATTACAGATCAAAATGTTGGACTTTGAAAGGCCATAACTACTACATCACTTGTCTGATTTTGATTAAACTGATCGGCCCAAATCGTGCCTGCATCATTCATGGGAGATGGCATGTTTCAATTGTTTCTTTTTCTTTTTCCTCTCAGAGTTGCTGTGAGACAGCTCGCCTCTTACCCCTTGCAGGCAGGGTTTGGGCCGGCGGGGGACATTGGCTGCTCCGGATCCTGGTTCACCAGACAGGTGGGGAAGGAGCAGCCATCACCTAGACTGGAAACGGGAAACACAGCAGAAAGACCACCTTGATATTGAAATACATAGAGCTTGATCATTTATTCCAAAAAAGGTATTTTGGTGAGATTGTACACAATAGAATTTCATACATTTTGGAATAATAAAGGTTGTAAATAATGATAATGACACAATGCAAATTGTAAATTGCTTGAAAATGGGACAAAATTGTTTGCCAAACTACATATTCTATTGGAAGAAGAGAAACCTAAAAGTAAAAAAAAAAAGTGATCAGATTGCCGTAGTTCACTATTTATATAAGTAACGAGTAACGTTAGCCTATTGAATTACACTATTAAAAAAATTATTATAATAAAAACAGACTTTAAACCTGTTTTGCAAACATCAGTATGAAATGGACTTCTACTTACAGTGAGATCTGACATTTGTAAAGAGATTGTTTTTCAAAGTAATAATTGTGCTTTTGTTGTTGTTGTTGTTGTTGTTATTGCTGTTATTGTCGTTATTCAAGTTCGACACAAAGAAACAAGCACCATCAGGTAAAGGGAAGCAGAGGGGAGTGAAGGAATTTTTTACGTGGTGGAAAATGAGAGAGACTGCGCCAAAGCAATGTACCTGGAGAAAAGAGGCAGAGGCCAGTACCTCCTTTCATCACCAAAGACCTGGCGGAGGTTCTTACTGAAGCCCAAGCTGAAGCCGTTCTTATCTGTGCCATGACGAAACACCGGGGCGCGCACGGCCTCTAGGAGGAGGGGAAGGGAAAAACAGGGACAGCTTGGCATGAAAAGGATGAAATAAATATAGCTGCAATCCTCCGCCCCTGCTAGTGTTCAGGTGGTGTCTGCCTCACACAATAACAGCAGTGTTTTAATTGTATGTTTAATAAGGTACATGCTATTTGCACTGTATGTCAAATACGTCGAATTAAAATGTCCGAACACGTCTAATGTATGCACATGACATGTGCACCTATGTGCAATGAATATGCCACTGACTTGTCTTATCGCTATTCTGCCTCATTGCCTATTGCTGCTTAGTATTGCTTATTGATGCCTATTTCTTTTTGCCTATTGCTCATTGCTTGTTGCCTATTTGTACTGTGTCGTAAACGGAGTCCACAGCACAAGAATTTCACACGTGATACTTGTATCATGGAGTGACAATAAAAATCTTGAATCTTGAATCTTGAATCTTGAGTTCACTCAAATAACAGATCAACACATTACGCATTCATCCTGAATAATGGGATCATTGAAACAACTTCTGAATCAAAGTATCTTTGTTCTAAAGGAAAAACAGATCCCCGGTTGGAGATAGGCAGGTCCCAGTCTGTGCTACCAGGTGTGACTGTGCCGCAGAGCTGCCACAGCAGGGTCCGTTACTAAGCTCCTTACTGCGCTGACCATTGTGTCTTAGCAGTACTCTGTGACAGACTCTGTAACAGACTCCTGGGATAATCCACTCTGCTCGATCTGAGACAAAGTGCAGCACTGTGTGCCACCACACTTAATGAGAAGCCGCTCTGTCTGATAACAGGCCAGTCAGTCCCATCAAATCACCGCACTGATGAAGACGTTACTCTGTTCTGACTGACGAAGAATACACTGTTCAAATGCTGTGAAGACTGAAACCAAGATGCACCAAGATCGGGCGCCCGGGGTAGTGCCTGCCAACACAAGGGTCGCAGGTTCGAGCCCTGTTACCTCCGGCTTGGTCGGGCGTCTATACAGGCACAATTGGCCGTGTCTGTGTGGGTGGGTGGGAAGCCGGATTAAGAGTATGTGTCCTGGTCGCCACACTTGCGCCCTCCTCTTGTCAGTCGGGTGCCTATACTGCCCGGGTGGGCTATCTCGTCGAAAGGGCCTTTCTGTGTGGAGTTTGCATGTTCTCCCAGTGTTCCCCTGGGGTTCCTCCATACAACATCGGTATGGACCCCCACTAAGAACATGCAGAAGATCGTCATCTGACCAGCGATGCCTAACCCGAACCCGAACCCAAACCATAACCACTACTTGCCTAAACCTAACCCTAACTTTAACTTAACCCTAACCTTAAACACTGACCCGAGAACCAGCTTTTTACCAACTTGGAACACGGACACTTTTGTCCCCAATTGCACAAAGCCGTCCCCAATCACCTGGTCTTAAATTGGGTGGGTGTCCCTAATTGCCAACACACACACACACACACACACACACACACACACACACACACACACACACACACACACACACACACACACACACACACACACACACACACACACACACACACACACACACACACACACACACACACACACACACACACACACACACACACACAGGCATCAAGTACGCCACCTACCAAGAGTGGATCTGTTCTTGCAGACGAGCCAGCAGTGATAGGCGAAGAGCGAAGCCAGGCTGACCGAGAACATGGAGGCAGCAAAGAAGAGGAACATGATGTGGAACTTGGCCTGCGTGTCTGGCAGGCCGTTCTGCGAACAGGACAGGCAGCACATTATGACAGCTAAACAAGCTCAAAGTCAATTACAGCTGGGCAGCAGGCATAGTACTCTAGGCACTAAGCAGGATTTTATCAACTGCTGCTAAACTAGTCTAGGGGGAGCTTATCAAATCTGTTCATTGTTCCTATTTCAGTGCTACTAATCGGCTGATTGGCTCATACCAGATATTCCTTCAGACGGAAATGTGCTTTACCTCCAGCCTTGTAAAAAAAAACATACGTGAAACAGCACGCATATTACCAGATGTCTGTTCAGATGTGGTTTTAGATATTCTAGACTGTGTTGAAGAATTACGTCATAATGAAAACAACAGAGTGTAATCAAACATTCGTACATGCTGAACAGAATGGTACTGCAGCTATACTTACTGTCCAAAACTTAATGAAGTATTTAAGATCTGTAGCAGTAATAAAAAGGCAGTAGAGCAGCGAATATGCCAAGAAGAGCATGAAAAACTTGTAGTTGGAGAATCCCACGCAGTTGTTCACCCTGAAATGACCCAGGTCAGTGTAGAGAAAGGTCATTGTTAGTAGGACACTTCGACAGTCAGCGATGAAAATGCATCTATCTATCTATCTATCTATCTATCTATCTATCTATCTATCTATCTATCTATCTATCTATCTATCTATCTATCTATCTATCTATCTCTCTCTCTCTCTCTCTCTCTCTCTTTCTCTCTCTATCCATCCATCCATCCATCCATCCATCCATCCATCCATCTATCTATCTATCTATCTATCTATCTATCTATCTATCTATCTATCTATCTATCTATCTATCTATCTATCTATCTATATTTATACAGTGTATACAGTGTAGATACATGGATATAGGTGGGAGGGAGAAATTGTAACATAGACATTGTTATAATGTGATCTTGTTTGAGTGCTTACATTTAAAGTGCAATAAAAAAACAGACAGATTAACTCCAGTCAACGCATCACAGCCAGACTTGGTCTTAATTGGCGACCCTCACTAAATGATTATTACCGTAAAATCTGTCCAATCAGGCCAGTTTGCAGCATTTAACTCAGCAGGTTTAAATGTAAATTTAAATTAGAGGAGCTGGTAATGTCTGCTAATTAGGCTCCATTCAAACTGGCACCAAATAACCACACCAAGGCCTCAGTCCTCTTCTAAGCAAACGGTGGTACGATATGTTAGAAGTGAACATGTAGTTTTATGGGTGTAAGGAGACGGAGATGCTGACATGTGATAGCCAGTAGTTAACACATGCTTGAAAAGCCTACTATAACAAAAACGAGCAGAGGGCAAACTGCACTCTGGCTCATATTCAGCTATTTATTCCTGAGTTCTTAACTGGTACGAGCAGCAGAGAAGGTGAATTACAGTAAAAGAGAGTAGACAAGTTCATCATGCTCAGCTACAGTTACAAGAACTGGAATCGGATTTGTTTTGCTCCCAAAATAAGCCAAATGCTGAACCCCCAACGTCTTGGGATGACAAGTTACCAAAACTCTCCAATCAACTGTCCAATATTAGGCTAGTACAATATATCAGCTACTTGTAAGTATAGAGAGGCAAAGTGGAACGTCACTTCCTGCTTCAGCACTGTACCAGAGATTTTCATCCGCCATTTATTTTCCCATAGACATTTCGTAAAATGCTTATAAAAATAGTTTTACTTCGTCAAACCAAACGGTTGAGCTATATTTAGAAACAGGACAGACCACACAATATTTCACTCAGACCAAAACGTAAAAAAAACAAAATCATGGATTAAAAAAAAATATTCTTTCTGTTTTGTTTTTTAAGTTTTGGTCTGAGTGAAATGTTCTATGGTCTCTCCCGCACCCACTTTGTCTCTCTATAGACGGTTTTCACCAGAGCGCAACCCCACAGCACTTCCTTTTTCTCAGCATTCGGCAAACTGCAGAAATATTCACTCTACATCGTTACTTTTGTTTTCGCTGCTCAGCTGTATAGACGGTTTTCACGGTATGGTCAGTCCTGCACTTGAATGTTTTTTTTTCTTTTATGTCCATAGCAAACACTGCAACAGGAAGTGAGCGGGGGTTCAATTTAGAATGTTTTTGTTGTCAAGTTAAAACCGTCTATATGTGGCTTTTGTTTAAAATCCTGGCTTGTAATTGGGCAGTGTCGTCAACAAGCAAATGAGCTAAATACAAAAATTTGTGTAAAAGTGCAAAGTGTTCAGTATTACTAATATATATATATATATATATATATATATATATATATATATTATCCTCTACTCCTGTTGCTTGCATGATTGATGAAACTGCTCTGTACGTACCATGGGCAGTGGTGATCCATCTTCAGGATGCATCTGTAACATAGCAGGGTAAGAGCTCAGTGCGCTGCCTGTCAGGCCGCAATAAATTCTTTCCATATAGGCTTGAGCAGAGAGCCGTACTTATCGCAGACTGAACAATGGTGACATCGATCAGGCTTCAGCAGCTGGCAGCGGTCACAGAAACGGATTGCTGAGAAGAGACAACCAATTCAATCACACACACCCATCACAGCAACCTCTTCTATTCCTTCACCAGACAGTAACAGGGTGAAATGAGCTTTGAGGGAGAGGGGGGGTGACTCAGCTTGCAGTGAGTCAGTCTAGAGCGCTCTGCCAGACAGACTGGTAAACAGATGGCGTACTGTAGACAAAGCTGCTGTTTGGTAAAGCTGCTCTCTAGTCTAGTCAGTCTACTGTTATAGTGCACTGCACTGTACCTCCGGAGTTGGTGCGAGTGTTGATGGGGAGATCCTTGGCGATTCTCCGCAGTATCTCCTGCTGAGACTCTCCGCGATCTTCACGCTCCAGCAACTCTTTGTCTGAGTAGGACAGGTGAAACTATATGGAGGGCAGAACACAGAAGGAAGGAAGGAAAGAAAGAAAGAAAGAAAGAAAGAAAGAAAGAAAGAAAGAAAGAAAGAAAGAAAGAAAGAAAGAAAGAAAGAAAGAAAGAAAGAAAGAAAGAAAGAAAGAAAGAAAGAAAGAAAGAAAGAAAGAAAGAAATGTGATACATCTATGCTGTTTATTTCTCATTAATCACATCTTTGGACACACAATGCCAAATTAAAGGCTTGAAAATGGTAGTCGACAAACCAATAGGTGAAATCACACTCACTATATCCATCTTTTTACAGTCTATAAAATATAGATAGATAGATAGATAGATAGATAGATAGATAGATAGATAGATAGATAGATAGATAGATAGATATAGATATAGATATAGATATATATATACACATTTGGGCAAATGGACTAGATGCGGTTCTGGTAGCAGTAGTGCAGTAATATGTGTTCCAAGGCAGCTCCGACCCAAAGGGCTTTCAAGGGGAGCTCTGTGGTTGTGCCTTTTACTTTGGCTCGGTGCCCTTCTGCCCCAGCATCAGTGCAGCACTGCCATATTACTTTCAGCCACTCAGCCGTTTTCATGACTGAACACTGAAGACAAATAAGAAACAGCGCGGCACACGTGGATTACAATCTCAATATCACCAGTGTGATCTACCAATCAATAAAGGATGGCATTCCTATTAGCGGGGATATTGCCGGCGTGTGCTTTGCCTGAAGTGCAAGGTAGCTTTTGTTTCTTCTGTGAGATGTCCTGTAAGATGTATGTATTCTCCAAGCAGAGCTGAAGTGCTGTGGTCAGGAACAGAGCCATTTAGAACGCTGCCCCGGGCGCTTCCACACCAAAGTATTATTACTGTAAATGCAGCCTTCAATCACAGCGGGAGGCTGTACCCGACATCTGCACTTCCCACAGTGCCTCATCATCCTCGCCTGCAATAACGCTGCGTCGGAGTCAGACTCACTCACCTCCTTCAGTGGGTTCATAGGCTTGGTGAAGATTGTCTGCCAGTAGGCCCACACAAACAGGATGAAAATGACATGGTACACCAGCAAAAACACGACTGAAATGAGAAAAACATGTTCATCACTTAGTTTTGGAATAATAAAGCAATTAATCAGTTAAAGCCTTTTGCACTGCCTTTAAAGCGTTTTATTCTTAACTTCACAGCTCCTCCTCAATGTCAAATTCAGAATCTAATAGCCACACAATACCAACACAATACCAACTGTATTATTAATATTTAGTCATATTTCCTGTTATAGTTTAACAAGACCGAATATGAACACGAGTTTTGACTTTTTCTTTTCTTTTTTAGTGTTGTAGAGAGTCAGATTTGTGTTGCTGCACTTGTATCTGACCATAACAATGAAACATACATAGTCTGACCCCATTGTTGGCATGAAATAGAGTTTCGATTACATACGGACAAACCCTGTTCTAGAGGGCTCTGCCTGCTGGCCACGCCGTAAAAAGGATTGCAGCAAGTCCATAGAGAAAATGAATTGTAGCAATGCTGGAAGACTGGTGAGTTTTGATAGATACCAGAGATCAACCAAAGACAAAATGATATGTTTATGTTGGTCCCTTTGGTTGATCTGAATTCAGTTGATCTCTCTACACTGTCTGGATACAAAATACACACACGTATTATAGGCAATTTGATTCAAGGCTCAGGATCTACAACTCGGGATCACTTTCCTCTAATTCTACAAGGACAGATGACACAGGCTGATAACGGTGTTGGGTCTGAGCTGCCTCTCTGCAGGGAGAGACTTAATAGACAGACCGCATCACTCAGACCCACTTCCTCTGGCCACAACCCTGCCAAGCACCTGAGATCAGACCCACTTCCTCTGGCCACAACCCTGCCAAGCACCTGAGATCAGACCCACTTCCTCTGGCCACAACCCTGCCAAGCACCTGAGATCAGACCCACATCCTCTGGCTACAACCCTGCCAAGCACCTGAGCAGCGGCTGACAGGTCTGAGCGAGGCAGGGGAAACCTTCCACCTGTGGCTGTTAGTCATTACTGCTCAGCACAGAGGTTCAATCACAGAGACACTCAAAGATGAACCACAGCAGTATAATGCGGGAGAAACACTTACTTTGTTCTGCAATGTCGTCGATGGACTCTGCAAAGTGAAAGAGGAAAAGACAGTCAGGTTCATGTAGAGCAGTGGCTCTCAAACTTCTTTGGCTTCAGTACTCCCTTTCCCTCATTTCTGAATCCAAGTACCCCCTTTACCCGACTACAACATTTTGCTTAGAAAACTGCAAGAGAAAACTATATCAGATGATACCACCTTAATATGCAGAATATAACATTACAAAAAAAGTGAAATTGTTGCAATCAGTGCCTCCTGAGCAGATTCATTTGAACATTTCATTTATTTCCATGATTTATTCTTACATTTTTCTAGTTTCACCTTTCTATCAAGTACCCCCTGTAGTACCTCCATGTACCCCTAGGGGTACGCGTACCCCAGTTTGGGAAGCACTGATGTAGAGCAAAGGAAGGTGAAACACTTGAAGGGCCACTTTGCTGATTTTCAACCAGCTTCGTATCCTTACAAAATCAGGAGTATTATGCAAATGAACCATGTTTAACTTCTCTCCATCTTGCCTGGACCACGAGCTCCCTGTTCATTCGCAGAACTTCCTGGTCCAAATGATGTGATGTCATTTGGTCCAGGAAGTTCTGCAAATGAAGGTAGAGAGAGCAATAATGAGCGTAACAGTGATAGTAATAGTGTGATAGTGATAGTAACAGTGATAGTAATAGTGTGATAGTGACAGTAAAAGTAACACCATGGCAAAACTGCTCCAAATTACATCATTATGACTTCATTTGCACCAGGAAGTTCTGTGAATGAACGGAGAGCGCTCAGTCCAGGAATGATAGAGGGAAGTTAAATATTGTTCATTTGTAGATACTGATTTTGTCATACAAAGCTGGTTGAAAATGTGTTGGTAAAGAAGGGCCATTTCACCTTTGGTTTTTAACCCTTTATAGCAGCGATTGCTAACCTTTTCCAGCTCATAGCCCACTTGAAAATCTCAAAAATGTTCGCGGCCCACATCCGACCGTAAACAGTACGAAGGCCAAAGAGTGCAGTAAGGATCAAAGGAGCTGTCCATCAGCACCACACAGAAATCATAAACTAAAAGTGAGGAGCTGTCTGCAATCGGCTAGCTAACGAATAATTGATGACAAATTAAATAACGGTATCATTCAACAATGGAGAAATGCATTTCTCATACATAATAATGAAGATGATACATTTTGTTTCATGAAGATTGTAATGTTTTGCAAATGATTTGGCGGCCCACTTGCAGTACCTTCGTGGCCCAGCAGTAGGCCCCGTCCCACAGGTTGGGAATGGCTGCTTTATACAGTTGGGTGTGCTGTATCCACGCTTTTTTTTATTTACAAGTTTGACTGAAATCACTGCCAGCCTAATTCAAATCAAAAACTGAAAAATGCTGAATAATAAAGAATAATCATGCTGAATATTGCTGAATAATCGATAAAGCTCTAATCGCAAATGTCCCAGAACAGATCAATGTGCTTAAAAAAAACGATGAAACAAAATCATTATAGAGCACGTCCTGATTATATAGGAACGCATTCATGTACAATGACACAAAGCCGGCTGTGAAAACAACATGGTGTCCTGCACAGTCTGTACTGTAGCCTGTGTGAATGCTGACAGCGGCCCATGGTGGCTGGGGACCAGGGAAAAGCTGCTGACCAGGCCCAGATCAGCACCCAACACACCAGATCAGCACCCCAAAACTCACATGAACACCACCCTGGTGCTCTGAACTCACAATTTGACACCGGGAAAATATGATCAATCAAATGCTATTTTACTCCCAAATTCAATAAAGGCTTTTTAACTTTTTCAATTGAAGAAGAGTTTCTTTCTTTCTTTCTTTCTTTCTTTCTTTCTTTCTTTCTTTCTTTCTTTCTTTCTTTCTTTCTTTCTTATACAAATGGATACACACTACAGGTGGTTTACATTTTCCCCAATAACTAAGCAATCATTGACGAAGCTTAGCATACAGAATCATCCATCTTTAGCAATGAGCCAATAAAGCAGCATGAACACTCTCACACACACACACACACACACACACACACACACACACACACACACACACACACACACACACACACACACACACACACACACACACACACAGCAGGATCTGAGGAAAGGTGAGTCAAGGAGGTGAATCAAGGCATGCAGCCAAAAACCCTGTGCACGCCACCTTGCCAGGGTCTGAGGGAGAAACACAAGGGTGTGTGTGTGTGTGTGTGTGTGTGTGTGTGTGTGTGAGAGAGAGAGGGCAGAGAGAGGGCAGAGAGGGGCGGTTAAGGGCATGTGCACGGATCTTTATTAATTAATGTTGCTATAAAAACAATTTGCCTGCATGACATGTGGCCATGGCAACGTTCCTCTTTTGCCCTCTTGTGCAAACCTGCAGACTGAAGGTTTGCAGCAACACAGACACAAAACTCTGATCTGAAATGTTGTCCATTTGAGGAAGAGCAAACAAATGTTCAACAAGCTGGTGTTCACCCCTTTAAAAGAAAGTGGGTCAAGCACAGATTGCTCGGGGTGAGTTAAGTGAGTCCGACAATGGGATTAACTGAGCTAGCTGAACGAGAGATATCAGCTGACGATACTTTCACACAATTATCTCTGTATGTCCTGGGCGCGCGTGCTGGCCCCTGAGCTACCCACCGTCCTGGCCCCCGGTCTGCCCCGCTGTTCCTCTGTGCTGCATGCAGATTTGCATGTGACATCAAGGCGCCACAACATGTTTTCCTCATTCTGCTTGAATGCAAAGCAACACACGTGAGAGAGCGACGCAGTAAAAAGACACCAAGGCCTATAATCAAACTAACTGTTTTTTGGATGTACTGTATGTTGTTCTGTCTGAATAGCCCACGAATGGGACAACAAGAGCCACTGTGTCCTGTACCCATAGAAGAGGTTAATCCTGGCTGGGACAGGATGTTGATGAACCCAATGACACACATGGCACTAACAGCTCTCCTCTGAACCCCGACGCTCAAAATGGATTTAAAACTCTTTAGTGACATAATTCTGCACTGACAGTGATTTGAACACTTCACAATAACAGGAAATAATAACGGCATGCCTGGTTGAATATTCTAGAGAGAGGATCTGAGAAGAAACGACCACCATAATCAAAACAGCAACAGCAACAACAACAACAACAAACACTCTGTCCCTTTAATTCAGACGTTTGGCTGTGTCTGGCTCTCATTAGAAAGTCTCCATTTCACTCCTTTTGACAGAGGAGATTTTCTTTCCTGGTGGTCTGACAGGATGCCAAATGGAGCACCGAGCAGGCCGCTCAGAGTCAGACTCCTCCGAGACAAAACTGCAAAAGCATTACTCACTATCCAGGTCAACTCTGTGTTCACCACTCACTAAAGCTCTGTGTGCCCATTATAGCCAACCACACAATACAGTGTCCCTGCACAACTGCTCCGAGCCAGACAGAGCGTGAACGCAGCAGTTGACCCACACACCCATTACAGTAGGTCTTCTTGCCAAAAGAGATAATGCCAGTAGTGTAGTAGTGGCCGATATAATGAACCCCATGCATCTAGAATGGCCCAAAGCTATTAGAGTGTACTGTAAGTCTTCTTAGGACCGCTAGGCTAATGCTGATAGTGTAAGCTAGTGGTAGACAGGTATTCAGATGCAGATGGCCTGATCCACATCCAGAGAACAGGTCTTGATCTCATATAGTCATAAAAATGTCAACCTGTACACTCACTGGTGTGCTTTATGGGCACAGTAAAGGCTGATGGTGTCAATCCATCAGCTGATCCTGTCAGTGTCATGAATGAAAATGAGACGTTCTCCAGATAGATTGATTTAAATAGCTACTGCTTTCAATCATGAGAATGCATAATGGACATCGTTGTCTGTCTGGCAATTGCATCACCTGAAAACACATCTAGGCAAGCTACAACATGCTCATAATTCATCCATTCACTCACAATTGGCATGCGCCTAACAGTCATGCTGTGTGTAAACAACAAGCCAGTCTTCTGCATCCAAAAAACACTCCCAAACAGACACACACACACACACACACACACACACACACACACACACAGACACACAACACACACACACACACACACACACACACACACACACACACACACACACACACACACACACACACACACACACACACACACACACACACACACACACACACACAGACACAGACACACAACACACACAGACACACACACACCATGCTGTCAGCACACTATCCATGCGGCGGAGTTCTTACCCACGCAGAGCTGTAACACATAGGCGTAGTATGACCAAGCCACTATGAGGGCGATGAAGAGGACCGGGATCCAGTACAAAACTCTCTGACAGCCCCGCGCAATGCTACGCGAGCCCGACGGTGCCATGGTCTACGAGCGGGTCATCTCTTGAAGACATTCGTTAGAGAGTGTGTGTAGCCTATCCCCCTCTTCTTTTCTCCACCCCCTCTCTCCTGTTTGTCTGTCTGTCACTGCATCGTTGCTCGGGTCTGATCAGTCTAATCGGCAGCTCAGACGCAACATCCTCCCCGCCCGCCTCTACAGTAGCTACAGCAGCTCGGCTTTTTTTTTTGGGGGGGGGGGGGGGGGGGGGGGGCGCGCACTACAACAAAACACCAGACAGCGCAGGGCAGGCGCGGCACCACCCACCTCCCTCCCCATCGCCTTCACAAGTTGCCATGACGTCCAGATGCTGCAAACCGTGGGGTTGTACCTTCTCATGACCACCAGAAACAAATAGGTTGCAAGCTCAGATCTTTTTTTTTTCAGATCTTTAATCCCAAGTGTGTTGGGGGCAAAAATAAATACATAACAACTATACTACTACTACTACCACCAATAACAATAATAATAATCATCATAATGATATTTAGACCACAGAGCACCATTTGATCAGGTTTTTGTCTGTGTGACTCCCACCATGGGAGAATTAATTTGGGCTGTTTATACTGAGCTGAGACATACCGTAGCCTAGAAATTCATATCCATTCACTGTCATAACTCCAAACCCATTAATTCAATTATAGTGAAATTAAACTATTCCTCATATTCTCCAAGTACCTCTTAACCCACTTTGGGAACTATAGGCTCTACTACTGTATTAGAGAAGCCAGCTGTGCGACTACAAATGATTACCCTGTTGAATCAATCATTTAAAGATTAAAAGTCCCAGATTAGTCTCCTCCTAAATTTAAACAGCCCCAGGTTCCACATGATTAATATTAATGCTTTGCGTTCAGGTGGAGAATATCTTGAGATAGTGGCATATTTTGGCGTATTTTGTAGTCCAGCAATTGGACTTTAAACCACTATGGCTTAAAAAAAAGTAACAGCAATTTATCTGATCAGGGGAGGTGTGATACTGATGCAGTTCACAGTTTCTTAGCTGACTAGTGTGAGAAAAGCAACAATAATTGCAACCAAGCAACATGTGTGAGAGAAAGTGAGAAAGTGAGAGAGAGAGTGCAAACAAAATAAGCAAGAACCCAAATATTTCACCTTAATTTATTGTACTCGACAGTAAAGGGTTGTTGCCTGTTGTTGGAAACAGTAGTACCGTATATGACAGAAGTTCCCAAAACGATTCAAGAGGTAGACTAACTAATCCAGTTTTAAACATTCACTTTATCTAACTGGCACACATGGTTTCGCCTATGATGCAAAGAGAGTTGACTCGAAATACAAAGACATTCGTCGGCTTAACATGCATCACAGCAAATCTTGAAACCTGCGATAACGTCTTTATTCAACACATAACTCCACCCAAGGCAAATATCCTACCTGGAAACAATAAGTATTCCTCAGTAACACATTACCAGTGAACGTATTGTAGAGAAGAAAATGCTTCCATAATGTGGTAAGCTATTCCTAGGACAGCCCAAAGGAAGCTAATATTAATATATCTACGTCCAAAACCAGTAAGATAAGCTCAGCGCCCCATGGTGGTAAATAATATATGGCTTCAGTATTTTTGCATATTTCTAAAGAGGTCATCCCTGCCAGATGCACCAAAAAGGCCTCTGCACTTCCCTTTACTATCCAAGGTGGAAACTCCCCTGTTGTAAGAAATGATTAACATCGTTAGCTGCCGTTAGCCTGCCTGTAGTCAAACAACGAGAGCCACAGACTGGATGAAAGCGTTGGAGGTCTGCTGGCTCTGGAGGTTAGTGGTGGATTTTAGCTGCAGCCCTTTGGGAGGGAGGAGGAGGAGGAGGGGGGGGGGGGTGCTGTCCCTGCGTAAGCTGATCTGTGCAGGGGGGCTGCAGAGCGGACCAGACAAGCTGAGGAGAAAAGTATGTTAGCAATGCAGCCACTGCACAGAGAACCAATCAGGCTCGGGACAGAGAGGGACTCATTGAACAATACATACTGTAGTAGTGGCAGAACAGCCGCCGCCCATTGATAACAACACAAAGTGCCCTTTCAGACGAATAAATCAGACACTCAGTGATAAACGTACACTGATCAATATATCCACAAATAGACAAATCAATAAATAGTTCAATATCTTCGTAACAGGCAAACGCTGGTAGACAAACTAAGTGTGTGCAAATTACAGTCTACACAACCTGCAGTACTGTGTTAAGTGGAGTTCAACAAGGGTCGCTCCACTTTGTTTTTTTTGTTTTTGTTTTTTTACTTTTTTTCTTTGACCACTTGCAATGTCATCCCGTCGACAGCATCCTGTTTCGTACCACATCCTGTTTGGTTTTGACGACGTCTAAGAGAGTGCAATAAGACTGTTTATGCAGAGATTGCAACATGCATCGTTCCTTCTCTTCTGATAGAGATCAGATGGAAACAGAGCTCGCCCCGGGCTGTAAGAGGTGCACTGGCCTTGAAATCTTCACCTGGTGACAACACAGAAAGAAAAAGGTTCAGAGAGATGCGGGTGACATTGGGATACACACATTGTAACTTTAGCACAAGGAAAGCCGAATCGGATGAACAATGTGTATTTCACATTTTAGCCCTCCTTCATACACTTAGTATCCTGCGTCTTTCCTGCATTATAGCACTGCAGGCGATTCTTTCTCGAACAATATACAGTCGAACCAAATTAGAACACTGTGAAACAAAGCTCTTGTGTCTCTTAATCAACCAGGCATGGAGCGCAAGTGCAGCAGTCGTTTTGCAAGCATGCAAAAACTGGGACCTGTGCATGCAGGGACTACAGCTGTAGATGGAACATTTTCAGCACAAATGTGAGTTTTTCACTCCATATGTGAGTTTTAAACAGTCAGCCATTGCTAACGGCTCGCCCTGGTATCTGCTTTCATTTTGAAAGTGATACTGACAAATAAGCCTGCGTATTTGAAATTACTGTAGTGACAATGATCAAAACTGTTAGGCAATCCATATTATTGGAATGGATAGCTTATGGTGTATGCATGTTAAAAATATAAAAAATTGTAATTAGGCTAAATGAAGGCTAGCTCTATTTCTGTATGCAGAAAAGACACTGAGATTCTTATTTCTCATATGTCTGCTTAGACAAACGTGCATATCAAGTGTTATAAATCCTCTCTGGAGTTTTATCAGGAAAGATTACCAAGTCCTTGTTTGAGAGGAGCATTTCCTTTGAAACATTCATAGGGTTTTAAACTGCACCGCTCACTGCTCATGTATGCAGACTTAAGCTGGTATCTGGTAGCAGTTGATCAGGCGTTAATATTACAGTGTAACTCAATGCTGCGGGTGAGGAGAGTAAAGGAGGGCCTCAAACACATCTGAAAAGCCTGACTATACTGGGATAGATAATGAGCCTGTGCAACTCTATTGTGAAAACATTAAAAAATAAAACATGATTGTGACTTTATTTAGATGCAAAAATATACCCAGTATTGCTTACTGGCTAAAGTGTGTGGGGGAAATGGTTTACCTATTTGGCTGAAAGCTGCTTCTTCATACAGGACTTGAAAGATGTGAACTTCTCCTCCACTCTCATAGCCTGTGAATGTGTGAATGTGTGTGTGTGTGTGTGTGTGTGTGTGTGTGTGTGTGTGTGTGTGTGTGTGTGTGTGTGTGTGTGTGTGTGTGTGTGTGTGTGTGTGTGTGTGTGAGTGAGTGAGTGTGGGTGTGGGTGTTTGTGAGAGAGAGAGAGAGAGAGAGAGAGAGAATGCAAAAATTGTGAGAGTACTGATTTCATAGTGGCCCACTAGATGGCAGTAGAATTTCACAAAAATTACCAATCCAATCAGATGTGAGATGTGTTTGAGTAATAAAAACTGGCAAGAGGGTAATTGAGACATGATGTTATAGAGGTGTTTTAATAAAGCATTAAGTAACCATTAAGTAGCCATGAAGGCATAATTTGTGCTTATCTGCGATTAAATAGGAAACCTGGTGTTTGTGTTACCAGTGCCATCCTAATAGCTGCTTTGAGTAATCATGCCAGAGTTTTGTTTAGATAACAAACATGTATTTATGTGCTCAGCATCCACCCATATTTGACTATTTGTCCTTCCTTGTGTTGATTCAAGATTCAAGATTCACTTGAATAGGGGGGGGGGGGGGGGGGTAATATCAGTGAGGGGACCCCGGGCGGTTGTGCTCAGGGGGCACCGGGGGGTGGGGGGTGATGAAGTCCTTATTCGTGGGGGCTTTCAGGTCTCATTGAAGAGGTGGATGGCATTTGGGAAGAAGCTGTCCCTGTGTTGAGAGGTTCTGGTTCTGCCAGCCCTCTGCCAGTCTTCGTTTGACTCGTTTGGTAATTTATTTCCTGGCGGCTCCACACTGCTCCACCACACAAGATTACCTTGAGAGATTACATATTAAGAATGTAGCTGACGTAAAGACTGATAATGCTGCTATCTTTCAAATCAGCTACTGTGCAGGCCAGAGACGGAGGCTTCAGGGTTTGCTCTATTTCAGTGCTCTCTCAGGCGGATGGGGGGGGGAGTGAGTCAGTGAGTGGGCTGGGTGGGCATATCCCCTCTGTCACCTCCAGTGCCATAAAAGAGAGATAAATGGCGTTTAACCGACTGACCCCCGGCGATGTGTTTCAGGCCACGCTGACCCCGGCTGCCTTACCCTCTTTCCGCGGT